>NC_061115.1:6594350-6618072 GCF_002878395.1 Capsicum annuum | reverse complement strand
CGAAATCGAAATCTGTAACAGGTGAGGGGTAAATTAGTGAGTGAAAACTCCAAGGCCCACTTTTCCACTATATATATGAAAAATCCTTCAGTTGCTCATCTCATTACCACAAACACAAAAAAACTTTAGATCTCTTTTTTCTTGCTCTCCAATCCTTCCAGTTCATCTACATCATATCCAAAAAATGGGCAGAAAATTCTTCGTCGGCGGCAACTGGAAATGCGTAAGCTTCTCAATCAGAACTTTTTTGATCGATTTATTTTCTGAATAACTTACTTTTTTTGTTTTTTTTTTATTTCAAAATCTCTTTTTTTTTTTAAATGTGAATCGGTAATATTTTTAAGCTAGAGAAGCGCTTTAAGATGCTTTATATTCGATTTATTTAGTTATCAATATAGGCATAAATTGTTAGTAGTACCGATCTAATTAAAATTGTCAGTGTACAACTTTCTTCGTCGATGGCAACTGGAAATTATTAGTCTTGTTGTTGTTGTTGTTGTTATTGTTGTTATTATTATTTGTAAATCTCGTTTTTTTTTTTATCTGAATCGATAGTATTTACAAGCTAGAGAAGCAGCTCCAGTTGCAATATATTCGATTTACTTAGGTAGAAATACGGATTTTAGGCATAAATTGTTAATAATACTGATCTGATTACAATTTTTAAGTGTAACGATTTGAATCTCGATCTTATGTTATTTTGAATTTTGAGTGGCTACGTGTATTATGCTCGAAATAAGTTTTTTTTTTCTTTTAAAAATATCGTTTGTTTTCTGAATCGATAGGCCAGTTGCTTTATATTCAATTAATTAGATAGTTAGTAATACAGTTTTTTTGGCTTACCGATTTGGTTACAGTTGTTTTTGTTTTGGATCTCAGCAAATTCTGGAAGGTCACTGTGTGTGTAGTAATATATGTCCTGTTTAGGTAGTTACCTCCTGTCCCACGGTATAGAAGAGTAGTTGTTTAATATTTTCAACTATAACTATATGTCGGTTTCTGCAGCGGAGTATGAACACATGACAGCTCACGTTTGATTCCAATCTTCAGGAGTATGAAATCAAATAAGTAAAAATATACTTTCTCTGTGGCTCCGTCCCAATTTAAGTGTGTTAGTTTGACTGAGCATGGAGTTTAATAGATAAAGTTAAGACTTTTGAATTTTGTGACCTTAACTTAAATGTGTGTGCTGTGGTCTTAAACTTGCCATGTGGAATGTGTTGGCATTGATAAGCTTACTAAATATAGAAAGATGCACTCTGTTTGGGACAGAACAAAAAGGAAAGTACGACACCTAGATTGTCTAGGGAGTATATCTTATGAAAACTTTTTCAAATATGTCATGGTTTGCGGTGGATCCACCAGTTATCAAGCTTTGCTTGGTAGGAGCCTCTATAATACTTGGTAATTGATTGATGATTTATCTCTAATCTGATAACGAATGCAATGCAGAATGGAACCAGTGACGAGATCAAGAAGATAATATCAACACTCAATGCTGGTCAAGTGCCATCACAAGATGTTGTTGGTAAGTAAATTTCCCGCACGAGTAATTTTCTTAATACAATTTTGGGTTGGATTGTTGGAGCCTGGTGTGTCAAAATATCTGGACAATCATTTTAGGATGCCCATATCCTATGGCAAGCACTCAATTCTGTCTTTCTGAAATATATAAACATTCGTCAATATATTGTTGCTCTGGTATTTTGTACAAACTGAATTTGGACAGATGAGGATATGTGTAAGTAGTAGAGTGATAACAGTGTAGTTGAATTGTCCTTCAAGTTCTTCACTTGTTTTTATTTGGGCTATATATATGTTTGGATAAGATCTTACTGTTCCATAACACAGTTACCAATTTTCTTCTCTTGCAGAGGTTGTTGTGAGCCCCCCATTTGTATTTCTTCCTCTGGTCAAGAATGAGCTGCGACCTGATTTTCATGTTGCCGCCCAAAATTGTTGGGTTAAGAAAGGCGGTGCTTTCACCGGTGAAGTTAGGTACGTTCCTGTTTTATTTGTGTACCATGTTGTACTTATGGAAAGATGATATATCTAGCTGTTATGTGTTTGAGGCCTGCACCTTAAGGAAAGAGGTGACTGTTAGGTAATTATTGTGGTCTAGTTTCATGTATTGTTTCTTCAAGCTGCAATTCTTGGCTTTATATTTTGACTATGGATGTTTTACTCTATCTTTTTGCAGTTTTCTTCTTCATACTTTAGAGGATGTTGTCTGTAGAATTTGAGTATCATGATTTATCCTAAGCTGATTGTTATTCTCTGTGCAGTGCTGAGATGCTTGTTAATCTGAGCATTCCTTGGGTCATTTTGGGTCACTCTGAAAGGAGAGCCCTTTTGGGTGAATCAAACGAGGTAAGCTATTTCATATAAAGCTGCTGATTTATGTTATATCCTCAGTGTAGTTATTAATAACTGAGCTGAAAGGGCTATATTTTACAATTTTTTAACTTGTTAATTGTTGATTGCAGTTCGTTGGAGACAAGGTAGCATATGCTCTTTCTCAAGGTTTGAAGGTAATTGCATGTGTTGGGGAGACTCTTGAGCAAAGAGAATCAGGATCCACAATGGATGTTGTTGCTGCACAAACGAAGGCTATTGCAGGTAGAAAATCAAAATGCTTTCTTTATTATTTCTAGCTAGAATGTGACTCAATGATATTATGTTGATTAGTATTCCATCCACTTTTAATCTGATATTTAATATCAGCATGGAAATGGGAAGCATGAAGGAATACATAGATTGATGAGATATATTAAGATACTAAAAGGTAAGATGAAAAAGAATAATAAAGTAAAGCGATTGAAGATAAAAGGGATAGGAACTGCAACTAACAGATCTTTTAATTGTATTTTGTGAGTCCTTACGGGGCTTCCTAGTGTATCTTAGGAGTGATAACTTTGTACTATCATCATTCATGGGTTGTCAATCATAACCATCGTTATGCTATACAAGTCAAATTAACATCTTGAACACTGTGCCCTCTAGTATAAAAAACAACATACCCTCTAGTTGAACACCGTGCCCTGTAGTACACTGTCACATAAAATGAAACGATGGGATTAATTTTTTGGAAGAGCAACTAGCAATAGTTTTTTAGTCCTCCATCTAATTGTTTTAAGTTCATCTCACTGCAGATCTAGTAAAAGATTGGACAAATGTTGTGATAGCTTATGAGCCTGTTTGGGCTATTGGTACTGGAAAGGTTGCAACCCCTGCACAAGCTCAGGAAGTAAGTTGATTTGACCAGCTTGTTTCATTTACTCACTCAAGTTCCTCTATATCTATCTTGAATTTTAACTTGACTTGGAACGTTAGCATCAGTGATTGAATACTGACTTACTGGTAACATCAAGTCACATTTTTTTTTTTCAATTGATTAAAACACTAGATTACAAAGATCTACTTTCGTATTATTTCTAGGTTTTGTCCCGGGATGTTTTGCTGGTGTGGGAGAGGGATGGAGAAGCCAATCTGTGTTAAACAGTTATCTAAACCATTCTTTACTTCTACATCAAATTATTGAGTAGTAATTTTGAGATTGAATTGCAAGTTTCTCCTAGTTTCTTTGCAGTAATAGATTTCGTTATTTGTGGGTTTCATGACATCATTACATCAATATTGATAATGAATGCAGAACCCAGATCATTAATTTGGTACAAATTTTAGCAATTTTGTTTTTAAGGTTGTTTTCTGCATTCCAGGTACATGCTGAATTGAGGAAATGGCTTCAAGCAAATGTTAGTGCTGAAGTGGCTGCCTCAACCAGGATCATCTATGGAGGTAATGTTTTATGAGCGCTATCCGTTTTGGTCCAAATCTATCACCTACGTGTTAGCATTTAGAATTTGATAAGTTCTTCCCAACATTCCACACGTTTCTGGGAGATGAGAGTCACTCCATTTCTTGCTGGGACACATTATACTGGCTTCTCAAGGAAAGTAACTTCAGTACATTCCTAACAGTAATCAATGGCAAGCATATAGTTGGAATTTAATAACGATAATTTACTATTAGAAATTTTCTTAATGAGGCGTACTCACAATTATTTGGTGCATAAGTACCTTTTGTAACCATAACTTGACTGCAAAATGACTGAATAGTCAGCTAATCACGTGCAAAACTTGTTTAGCATATTTCAGTGCATCCGCTTAATAAACTGAATTTTACTGTGCTTGTGCAGGATCTGTAAGCGGTGCAAACTGCAAGGAGTTGGCTGGACAGCCAGATGTTGACGGTTTTCTTGTAGGTGGAGCTTCTTTGAAGGTATGTTAAAAATACCCCGGAGTTACTTTCTTCTGGCGGCTACTCTTGGCTTAATAAACAATGAATTATGGTTGAGCAGCTTGTCGTTAAACATTTCCCTTTTCTGTATTTTATAGCCGGAGTTCATTGACATCATCAAGGCTGCTGAGGTGAAGAAAAGTGCCTGAACGTCTTGCTCGCGATTGTAATTTTGCAGCTTTTGATCTAGGACTTCCAATGCAGTAGACTTGTATCAAGTCAATGTCTTGTGTACTCTTTCGTCGCAGTTTGAAGTTTTTAAATCGCATGTACAATAAAAGTGACATACATTGGCATTGACCTACTTTTTTGGCTGCGACATAAAAGAGTTGTTTAATAAGAATACTTGGGAATTAGAGTGTGTATCATCTTGAATGTTTTCCTATAACTACTATTTTCTTGTGGTGTAAATCACTTAATTGATAATCTATTTCCCAATAGTTCTTTTGGCTTCTTCATATTAAGCTCTCCTATGTAGTGTTTATTTTAGGTCTACTTTTTTGTGAAATATTAAATGGGACTTGTTTACTATTTGTATGTTTGGTACGATCTAAGTCATTCTCCAGAAAAGTTACTTTTCAGTCACTTTCTAATGTTTGGTGATCAGATTTCTTTTGAAGAAAAACATTCACTTGAAAGGGTGAAAAATGGTGTTCCATCAAATGATGACCCTTGCAAGTCTTTGTTCTTACAATTTATCTTTGAACTTGAAATTACTCGCTCTCTTTGCTGCAACTAATATTTTATATGTTGTTAATACTAATAATATTTGATCTCACAGTTCAATTCCCCTTCTCGATAGCCCTTCATTCAAGTTCTCTTTTTAATAAAAATAGCTGGATTTAACAGCCTTAGCTGAAGAATACTGTTCGTATAGTAGTATGTTTGAGAATTTGTTCTGGAAAAATCCATGGTAGGGAGGTTATCCTCGTTGGGCTTTATCCGGTGCGAATTTGAATTAATCGGATTTCAATGTGGGTATCGAACACTGGATGGGAAAAAAAAATATGTTTGAGAATTTGTTCAAACCATCTCATAGGACGTCCCCACAGTACAAAAGGTCGATTCAATTGCTAGAGTAATGAAACGGCTCATTACTAACTAGAGTTTTACATATAATTAGTCTAAGGCCCCTTGTTAGCGTTCGGCTTTAGGACCTCGATAAAGTTGAGAAGCCCGTGGTCAATGAAATGGGTTGAGAGCCCAAGGTCTCAGGTGTCAAGTTCGAATCTCAATAGAGACAAACAATACTAGGTGATTCTTTCCATATGTTATATACTTGGTCGACGAAATTACCCGATATCTGTTGCTGGTGGGATGTAACAAGTATCCCGTAGATTTAATCGAGGTGCGTGAAAAATGATCTGGACACCACAATTATTTTTTAAAAAAAAGTTGAGAAGCTCGTGACGAAAGGTCGATTCACAATTGCTATGCCAAACTTTTCTTTTACGCCCTGAAATATTTTTCAGAACATTATCCAGTCATGTCAAATACAACATCTTGACCAAATCGTTACAGGTTAATTTTGGTTCTAGCTATCCTGTTTCACTAATTTGTGACCATAGTCCAAGCAATTTCACAATCACTAGTTCTATCTTTTTCTTATTTTCTTTAAAAAGTTTATATGACTCACTTTTTTCTTTAATAAGTCTCAACACAAGAATGACGTATTTTCTATATTTAATAATATTTAAACTTTAAAATGCTGCTTATTTTAGAATAATCACACAAATATCTATGATTTATTTTAGGAGTCCAGAGTCTAAAAGGCAAGTTCTTTTAGTCAAAATTCCAAAAAAACACCCCAATACTGAAAAATTTCAAAAGGGACAAGGTAAACAAAGGTGTTTACCTTGTCTATTAAGAAGTTAACGCCGTCAGTGAAAATGTTAGAATGTAAGGTAAAATGGTGAGTTTACCTTATAAGGTACAATGGTGTGTTTACCTTATAAGGTAAAATAGTGAGTTTACCTTATCTATTGTCTATATGTAAGTGTCGGCAAAGTGTAAGGCTACAAGGTAAATGAAGTCGTTAACCTTGTAAGGTAGGATCCCATGTTTACGTTGTAACAACTTTAAAATTCTCGCTGCTATATAAAGAGTGTGAATAGAGGTTCATTTCTTGCATCAACTCAAAAATATTGTTAAACTTCATAACTCAAAAATTTGTTGAACCTTATTCATTTCTTACTTTAAAATGGATAAGGTAAGAGTAAATTTACATTGGGGTGGTGAAGTTTTGAATGATGGAGATTCGGTGCGATATAGTCGACGTCCTATAGTGGTTCAATTATTTCCTTTATCTCTCAAATATGATCGTTTGAAAAGGTTGTTTAGGAGTAAACTGGGTATTACTAA
Source organism: Capsicum annuum (assembly GCF_002878395.1). Taxonomy (NCBI): domain Eukaryota; kingdom Viridiplantae; phylum Streptophyta; class Magnoliopsida; order Solanales; family Solanaceae; genus Capsicum; species Capsicum annuum. Next base: position 6,611,412 of record NC_061115.1, on the reverse strand, counting down.
TCCGGAAGATGATGTGGTTATTTCTGGACGATATTCGAATTATTTTACGTCCAACGGACAATCAATATTTGGTAAAACTCCTATTTAAAATGATGATTCTTTATCTTTATTTCTTTGCACTGTTGAAATTTTGGTAATCGCCTTAATTACAAACGCTTGACATGTATGCATGTGTGGAACATTCTCCTATTGTTGAAGAACCCACTGACAGTGAGTTTGATGTGCGAGTAAGTCAAAATTCTTTGCTCAGAATATGGCTGCCAAATAAACTACAAGATAATAAAAATATTATGATTAATGTGTCACAAAAAATTTATCTAATTTTTGCTTCGTTTAATAAATAACAGGCATATATTAAGAATTCAACTCTAACCTGAAATATGTATTTTAAAAATTTCACTATGAAGTGAATAATGTTAATGATAACTACATTATTTATTAAGAAACATAATATGATTGTGAAATATCTCTTTAGCAATAATAAAATTTATATATAGCAGGGTCTAGAATTTATAGTGAAAATTACTACACAGTGTACGTATATGACTCTCCGAAGTACAATAGTTAATATTTTGCATGCTATAATAATTTAGCATTTCACCACTCTTATATATATGAGCTTTTTTAGTTGGTGGAACATTGTGTTATAGTACTACAAACAAAACAAATTAAGAAAAAAAATGACATGATAATATAAAAAATACCTGCTTCTCAGTAAGATTGTCTAATGCATCTCTTATTATGATAAGCACACTACGATACTCATTTTGATGAGTTCTACCACGAGACCATTTACGTGCGTGTGCGGTTGGGACCTCCGGATTTTTCTCACTCGGAAGCAGCAGAAGTGGTTGCAATGGGACAATACGCTCCCATGCCCATACCTAAAAAAAAAATATAATCAATAGTAGTTGTCATCTCAATAAATTAAGTAGTTCAAAATGGAAAAAATATATTATATAATTCACATACCTGTAATAACGAAACAAAATCACTAATGCAGTGTGACTTCTCCATCGACGCACGACACAAATAAAAATGGAGGTACGATAGCGCAGCGGCTCCCCAAGCCTGTGTTGATATTGCGGGTAAGTCACGCATGTCAATCAAAAAGTTTGTACTAAATTTATTTTCAAATTTATTGAGAAATATTGTTCCACCGCACAATAAAAAAAGGTACAATCTAACTCTTCGTTGCACCTCTTCCTCCTCAGTTTCATCAGTTATTTCATTTAGATTTTCTATATATTCTTCTAATCTCATTAAAAAAATTCTATTTCCTTGAAAAAAGTCTAGGTCAGGTATCCATCCTGTTAATTCGACAAACATTTGTTGCCTGTTAATAGGCAACATCTGAGTAGCACCTGGATGAAGAATGGGAGTTCCATCTATGACCATTCCAAACATGAGTTTCATATCTTGTAAGGTTATAGTCGCTTCACCCGTTCTCAGGTGAAAGGTATGCGTTTCTGGTCGCCACCTTTCAACAAGTGCAATAATAAGGAAAAAATCGCAAGGAACGAATCCAACATCTATAACGCCTTTAAAACTATAAATATTAAAATAATTAAGAAGATGAGGATGGAACGGATGATTTCTAACATGTTGCCAAAAATCATTATCATCACGCCGCACTATCAAACATGCCTTTTCTCCTTTTAATGTACCTTTCCAAATAGCCTCAGACCGATGCTTATTTTGCATGGCATATACGTCATACTGTGATGGTCCTGAATGCACAAAGTGTTGATATTCCATATCTATACAGAAAGAAGATTAAAATTAGTTTTGAGCATACAACTAAAGGACAAACTTTCATGCATGACAATACTAACTTAATGTAGGTTTAGGCTTAATAAGTTGATATGGTAACAACAATATTTGATAAATTAGTAAGCTACAAAAATGATTAATAATATTATGCTGCATACTTGTTTGTTAGGGATTGAAAAATGTTAAATAATGATTAAAGTATACCTTAAAGTGAATTTTTTTTTATAAAATAGACTTTGAGCAAAAATAAACACAATTAATATAGATGAAGAGAGTGAAGTGAAAAAATGAATGAAATGAATGGGTGGTATATAAAAGAAAATTAATAAGGTAAGGGACACAGTTTACCTTGTAAGGTAAGGGACACAGTTTATCTTGTATGATAAGGGACAGAGCTTACCTTGTAATGCAATGCATTTCAAATAAATTCACCTTATAAGATAAACTCACCATTTTACTTTATATTTTAACATTTGCATTGACGGCGTTAACTTCTTAAAACCTTGTTCCTTTTAGAATTTTTCAGTATTGGGTTGCCCTTTTGAAATTTTGACTAAAAAATTTGTCTTTAGGCTCCGAACTCCTTATTTTAGATCATGAATTTTAAAAGTATTTCTTTCTTTCTTAAATTTGTATTAAATTAAATTAATTCATATAAATTGAAATTGAGGGAGTATATATTATGTAAGTATTATGTTTATGGCTAGTATTAAGCATTGACCAGATGGGAAAGTTTTATTATATAAAATATTATGATTATGTTTATGGCTAGTGTTACCCTACATTCTTTTTTTTTTTTTTTTTGCTATTTTATTAGGATAAGAAATAGGACCAGACTAGTTGTGGCTTGGGCAGGATGGGAAGGGTGCAAATAATGACGAATTTAAAATTTAAATTCTGCTAGTTTAATTTTATCATTAAATTTATTAGAGTATATTTTTAATATTATGATTTCAAGCCTATTATTAGAGTATATTTTTAATATTATGATTTCAAACCTATTACTACTTGTAATTTTAGTGAATTTTTATACATAAAATATATTTTGCGCCTAAAATATTGGATTAGTGGTTCCAAAAGTAACTAAAGAGAAAACTATAAATATCGAAAAAAAGGTTTATAAAACTAGAGAGTTTACGGATGATGAGACTTCAATTGGCCGTGACTACAATAATAATAATATACTCAATGTAATTTTACAAGTAGAGACGAGGGAGGGTGGTCTGTACACAGTACATGAACGTTGCTCCTATCTTGTGAAGGTATAAACATGTTGTTTCCGATAGACCCTCGGCTCAAAAGACATTTCAATTGGATGCGGCAACAGGTCATTTTATTTTATTTTTTGCCACCTTTTCTTTGAGACGAAGGTTTATTGAAATAAGGTATGTATAGATCCAACCTTCCTGAAATTTACTTCGTGATATTATACTGAATATATTATTGTTGTTACGACGATAGGTCATTTTCACCTCCTTATAGAAGAGATTCGTCAATCTGTTATCTTGGCAAACACGTGATGGCTATTTGTGCAAATTGTTTATTTATATATATATATTGACAGATCATATATAGATTTCCAAACCAACATTAATTTATATGTTCAATGTATGAATTAAATGTTAGTTTGAAAGTGAAGATTTTCAATATCTTGGAAAGTTGATTCCACAAAAACAAGGTACATGAGACCTCCAAGTCAATTCATGATGTTAACATTTTTTCATACAACAAAGGTGTTGGATAATTCAAATGGCAGTTGACTTCATTTCCCTTCACAAATATATATATATATATATATAGCTAATCAACTTAGTAGACTAATAAAAGAAGACAACTAACGAGTTTATATATATATGGTCCTAAAATGGTGTAAAAGACTTCGTTGTGTATTATGTGACACTATTTTCTTATTAATCTATTTTGAAAAGAATGATAATATCTTTTTATATATAAAAATAATTTAATTTTAAATTTTTCATTTTACCCTTAACAGAAAATACTAATCTTCCCACAAAATGGTCCTAAAATGGTGTAAAAGAATTCGTTCTAGAATACTAATCTTCCCACAAAATGGTCCTAAAATGGTGTAAAAGAATTCGTTCTAGATTATGTGATACTATTTTCTTATTAATCTATTTTGAAAAGAATGGTAATATCCTTTTATACATGAAAATAATTTAATTTTAAATTTCTCGTTTTATCCTTAACACACGAAAATTTCATGACATGTTAACAATTGTTATGATCCACATGACCTGAGTCATTATTCTTCTCGTGATTTAGCTTTGAGATTGAGTTAGACTCGAAGTTTATTTATTTATATAGTATCAAAGTCATACTCATCGATCCACGTTGCTGTGTTTTTCAATATTGAGCCTCGTGGATAGGTCCACTAATGTCTATTTTTTATAAAGACAATAAATTTCGAAAATTTTATATGCCTTTTAAACTTCATATACAGTCAAATTATATCATATAAATCGAGACGAGAAAAAGTACAAGCTTTGAGGTTTGCATGAATATCTCTTGGATGTAAGAAAGTTAAATGTAACTTGTTTAATTTTCTCTCTCTATATATATATATAATTTTAGTGTGAAAAATTGTTATAATATATGTTGAATTGCTGCTATCCTTTAAACTACTAAGTTTAATATTCCACATGAACAAAAAAGGTAGAATTAGATTAAGGTTAAAGAACATTTTATGCAATGTGGACATTTACAATTTTTTCTTCATATTAAAGTTACTTTTTGAGCTGCTAGAATAAAGAGTTTTTTTCTTCCAATAAAATAGAGTAAAATTAATAAACAGACAAATGAAATGTCATTGCTAGGCTGCCAATATGTTAAAGTCAAGAATTCATTTTTTTAAGATTGATAAAAATGAATAAAACAAAAAATATATTATAGTGTATATAATTTGATTGGAGTGTAGAGGATTCACACGACAAATCTAAAATTGATCTTTTTTGGCATGTGAATGACACAAAGAGATTGTTAGGGTCAACTCCATATGTATTGTAAAATTGGATGTATTTGTGTTCCAATATTAAAGAAATAAATATGAACTCTATGATATCATCTTATAACCACCTCTATATTTTAATGAAAATTATTGTAATATATGTCCTAGATATTTCATTACCGTATTTTTGTGGCATATATTTACTTAGCTAAACCACTTCAGACCCTTACGTGCTCAGTGTGCGTGTATTTATGCAGTGGTCTAGTTGAGTAAATATATGTCACAAAAATATGATAAAGAATAATCTAGGTTGGCCATAGGATCCCCCGCAAAATTAAGACATGTTACAATAATTTTCGCCAAAATTTAGATATATTTCAAACCTTTTTCTCATAAAATTGTAAGTAGTGGTTTGGTACTTTGGTTACAAAGAGAAGAAAGTCTTTTCGAGATGAATTATGATAGAATTTTTAATTTTAAACTAACCATCTAGGTTTGTTTATCTGTTTATATTATATTATGATGTTACTTTTTATACTCTATGTGGGTAAAATATGCTCTTTTTAAGTGTTTGAAGTTGAATAAATGTTAATAATTTCATTCAGACATGTCATTATCGTTAAATAATTGGTCTAAATAGAATTTTAGTTTAGCTGAGGTCTACTTATAACTTAATTAATTGATTAATAAGTGAAAAAAAAAAAAAGTCAAATAAAGTATGTAAGTTTGAATAGATGTTCCCTTCATTACTAACATTTTTTTTTTTATTTGTTTATAAGTAACATTCAAAATCAACCACAAATTTCTACATCTAAGTGTAAATAGTTTAGCTTAAGTTAACTTTTTAAATTTATTGCAACACAAATAACATATAGATTTAACATACATTCAATGTTTTTTGGCTGTGAAAATTGTAACGATAAACAATTTTTTTTGTTAATGAAATAATGTATATATAGTCATATAAGTGATCAAAAAATATTTTAAATCATAAATTTCTAAAAGAAAATTTCTTTCTTAAATTTTACCTGAGGTCAAACAATATCAAATAAATGAAAATTAAAGAAATGAATCTAGCAGTGTATAATTTGAATTAGTTAAGACTCTAGTGTAGATACTGAACATGAGTGGTACATCAGAAATCATAAATTGAATGTGTTATTATTTTACTCTTTATTCATATTAATAATATTCATTAGACATAAGAATGAAAATTAGAATTATAATTATTCATATGTTATTTTATTTATAAGGGTAAAATGAAAAAAAATATAATTAACTTTATCTTGATTTAATAGGTCATCAATTAATATGAAATATTTATTTTTAGTAAGATGATCAATTAAAATGAAACCAACGGAGTAATTTGTTTATTGTTGAGAGACTTGTAAGTCCCCATCAGCCTAGTTATTTGAACTTTTGTTGTCTAGTTTGGCAAATTGCTCATGAATTTTCTTCTTTTTTGGCCAGTTCAGTTGACTGACCTTTTCGACGATTCATGCACATGGACAATTAAATAATAAAATTCAAAAGTATATTTATCCCATTTTTTTTATTTGATATTTATATTTACATTGAAATTTAAATATATTTGAATTTATAGGTTGTACTAATACATGTTTGAAAGAAATACTTCTAACAGGATTTTTTTTTTTAAATTACAATCTCTAATTAAGTTTTGAGTAGAGTATTTAAAATATACCTAAATTTTTTTTTAAAGTTTTATATTTAAATTATTGAGGGAGTGAGAAAAAAGAAGAAGAAAGAGATGAAAAAAAGAAGAAAAAAGAAACAATATAAAAGTGGCATTGACTATTAGTAATATTTCTTGGTTGTCAATTGTCGTTATATACTTTTTTTTTTATTTGGGTCTTCTAGAGAACTTGCGAATTAAGAGTGCAATTCGCCATGAAAATTTTAAATATATTTATTTTTAAAAAAAAATTTAAATTAAGATTACCATTAAAGATGAAGTTATGTTTGATCATAGTAAATTTAACATTTAGAATTTTAATAAATTATTTTAAATTTTTTTTTCAGCATATAATATAATTTAATGAAACTATTTTATAAAATTAAAAATAATATATTTTTTTAAAAAAGAGTGGATACGACTCTTGCGGTGTTTTTCAAAATTTTAAATATAATTTCTCAAGTTATATTTGATTTTTTTATGGCCAAATAAGAATTACTCACTTCGTTCCATTTTATGTGTCGTGATTTTTTTTAGTCCGTCCCCAAAAAAATATCATCTTTTCTTATTTGATAACTATTTAAAGACGCAATTCTATTTTTATCCTTATTGATTTCACTTAATTAAAAAAAAATAGTAGCACATTTTTTGACAAAGGAAAATTTGGTAAATATTACTAAGTCTTTTCTTATTACATAAAATTGCTTTATTACGTTATACTTATGTAAGTCTTACGTAGTGGAAAAAGTGTGTTGTCTGCTTCCCCTTTCTTTATATTAATTAAATTAATTAAATTTAATTAATTTAAAAGAAAATAAATATGCAATTACACATTACCCCAACTAACATGTAAAGACAATTTTATTGTTTTTTTGTATCTCCAAAGCTTTACACATGGAGTAAAATAACATTAATGGTGCTACCTTACTTCCAACCAATTGACTTCAAGCACCTAACAAACATCCCTTCACCAATTCACAACATAAATATAGTAATAATATACTTTAATAAATTTAATTAAATATTTCAAAATTATCTAATAGCTAAAAGAATCGATATCGAGGTGGCAAATTTTTCTGGCGATATAAGCTAGTCCTTATTTGTTATTTGTTCTGAGTCGGGAGACTATCAAAATCAGCCTCTCTATTTTATCTGAGATGATAATATGAATTGCGTACATTTTACCCTCTTCAGATTATGGCTGTCAAGTGGGCCGGTCCGGATCACCCCGGAACCAACCTGTGTTATTTAACCGGGTTGAGAGCCGAGCCGGGTCCGAGTTGGGGTCTAAGTGGGCTGGGTCGGGCCCAACAGTAAAAAATCAAAAACCACCCTAACCCGGCTCATTTTACCCAACCCGGTCAAACCCTGTCAAAAATATAAAAAAAAAACTTTTTTTCAATATACATTATATATACCCACCTATATACATTATAAATACGTTAAACAATATATATACACTATATATATAGTATATACTACATTAGAATTTAAAAAATATATATACATATACACAATTACACATATATACACACCATCCAAATATATATGTACTACTTTAAACTTTAAAATTTAAATAAAATATACTACAATATATATATATATATATATATATATATATATATATATATATAATTATATATATATATACACATGTATACGTTAAATATACACGTCTATAAAAGATCTATTCACACATATACACTCTATTCTATGTATACGTAATACTTTCAATGAAATATATTATAATATATATACTTTACAATATATATTTGTATAGTTGTATACTAATTTATAAAACATATACGCATGTATACGTTAAATATACACGTCTATAGAAGATCTATTCACATATATACACTCTATTCTATGTATATGTAATACTTTAAATGAGATATACTACAATATATATACATTACAATATATATTTGTATAGTTATATACTAATTTATAAAATATATATGCATGTATACGTTAAATATACACGTCTATAGAAGATCTATTCACTTATATACACTCTATTCTATTTATATGTAATACTTTAAATTAAATATACTATAATATATATACATTACAATATATATTTGTATAGTTATATACTAATTTATATAATTTTTTTTATTTTTTTTTAAAAAGGATTTCAGGCCGGGCCGGTTAACCGGCGGGCCTGGATCGGGCTAGGTCCGGGCCGGGTTAAATGGGTCTAAATTAAAAAAATAACCGGCCCGGGACCCAGAACTCTAAAGTCCTAGGGCTTACCAGGCCTGGTCAAATCAGGCTGGTTTATTTAAGTGGGTCGGCCCGACCCACTTGACAGCCATACTTCAGATCCCACTCTATGGGAATATACTGGGTGTGTTGTTGTTGTATATGCTAGCCCTTAGGAGAGATTAATATGTTATTCATATAGTAATTATATTCGAGTCGAGAGATCTATTGAAAATAATATCTCTATCTCACCTTTAAGAGAAAGGTACGGATTGCATACTCTGACTCTTTCGAATCACACTTAGAAAAATATATCGAAGATGTTGTTATGATCGTAAAATAATTCTTTTTTCTTTAAGTGAGGAGCCATTCTTTTGACAGTATTGTATAATCTATATTAGCTTTCCTTCCTGCTTTATGGATGGCTTTCGACACCATCGTATCATCTGTATTAACTTTCATCTATATTAACTTTCGTTCCTGCTTGATGGATGACTTTTGACACCATCGTATCATCTATATTAACTTTCGTTCCTGCTTGATGGATGGCTTTCGACACCATTGTATCATCTATATTAACTTTCGTTCCTGCTTTATGGATGACTTACCATCGTATCATATGTATTAACTTTCTTTCCTGCTTGATGGATGGCTTTCGACACCATCGTATCATCTATATTAACTTTCCTTCTTGCTTTATGGGTGACTTTCGACACCATCATATCATCTATATTAACTTTTGTTCCTGCTTTATGAATGACTTTCAATACCATATATCGTATCATCTATATTAACTTTCGTTCTTGCTTTATGAATGGCTTTCGACATCATCGTATCTGTATTAACTTTCGTTTCTGCTTTATGGATGACTTTCGACACCATCGTATCATCTATATTAACTTTCGTTCCTGCTTGATGGATGACTTTCGACACCATCGTATCATCTATATTAACTTTCATTTTTGCTTGATGGATGGCTTTCGACACCATCATATCATTTGTATTAACTTTCGTTCTTGTTTGATGGATGAGTCTCGATATCTTGCTCTTAAGCTCATTTTCGTCTTTTCACTAGAGGACTAAGTTCTAACGAGAAAAACTTTTTTTCTTGTGACAATTATGATATTGGAATCGATTCATACATATCCAACTTATCTACTAATATTATTAGTTTTACTTAAATATGAACTTGAAACTTCAAAATCCTCAACATATTTTATCGATCACTAAGTCACGCTTTAAATGTCTAAAGATAAAGAACTTTTAATAAATTATGCACTTTATCTCGTAAGAACTTGTGCTAATTATAAATCAACGAATTTTAATTGCTGAATGCATAAAGTATGGACGGACATAAATTTATGAATTGTCACGATTAGATAGATAACTTTGATTAAAACTAATACACTAAAATAAAAATAAAAAAATGCCAATGGAAGAAAATATTATTTTGATCATAATTTTTATTTTTTTTTAATTTCTTTTGAAGTTGAATCTTAGAAGTCGTGATTTACAATAAAATTCTGAAAATTTTCCAAAATTTACCTTAAAATATCAAAAGTTTTTTTTCCTCACTTTAAATTGATCATAAAAAATAAAAAATAGTAATTTCAATTTATATCTACAATCATACAACTCTAATTTCCAAATAGATAATTCCACGTATCAAGGCCTTCGTTATGCATAAGATTCGAAATAAGATCAAACCATAAAAGTGCGTTGTACACAATCTTATCTTATATTTCCATCATAAGTTATTTGGATGACTTGAAGCTGTGACGTTTTGCAGTTATAGCGCCATGACGGGTTCAAAATTATAAAGAAGTACATACTCAAATTAATCGAAGAGGGCTCGATATCTACAATATATATATACATAAAAAGTAAGCTCAATCTTATATAAATAGTATAATTTTCATCGAGAAGGTTCAACACCTAGCTCCAAATGACTCCAAAGCTGGACAACTTTATCAATTAAAAATTATTATTGATCTGATTATTTTGGAAGTTATTGATGTTTATCCAATGGATGAAAATGGTTGCAATAAATGCACATAATTGTCTTGTTATACAACAAGTTGCACTGCGCCAGCAGCCAAATGATAAAGAAACCTCCACACTCAATAAAAGATAAGCTTTAAATTAAAAGCTCTAAATAAAAGCTAGTTAGTCCCTACACTCCATTTACTATTTGCCTTTTCACTCTTTTTCTAGAAAAATAAATAAATAAATAAAAATAACAACATATAGTCCCTTGTACTTGGAGATTAGTTCAAAATGACACCTTATAATTAAACTTTATAAGTAAATGAATGAAATCCTAAATTGGTTATAAAATTTAGACAATCCTTCCCTTTGAATTAATTTTTGGAGTGTGAATTAGGTTAAAAACTTAATTTGATATGCTATTAGAATCAGGCCTAATGTGGCCTCTAGAAAATTCGATATTTGTAAAAAAAGGACATCTTGGTAGGAGTGTACATTGATCAGTTCAGTTTTACATATTATCGATTTTGTTTATCGATTTTTGATTTATAAATATGTTAAACCAATAGCCAAACTAATAAGATATTTTTTATCAGTTTTTATCCCTTAACGGTTCGATTTTTTATTTAACCGATAAGAAAATACTCATAAAATAAAAACAATAGTAACTAACATGAAAAAAATTAAATTTTAATTGCAAAAAAAATCCTAAATAATGTATTTTAATTTACAAGAATTTTCAAGTTTGAACTAAATGTTGTTAAGAGAAATTAAGAGTTTGTATAATTGAAATAATAGGTTTGTTAATTTATAGAGATTAAAGAGAAATATATAATAAGTCTCGTATATATATATATATATATATATATACATACAGTCTAATTGGTTATCGGTCTACCCAATAACCCAATAAGAAAAAATTGAACCAAATCAATAACCTAATAATTATTTTTTATAAAACCATTAAAAAATCGTTAACCCAATAACAATAAACCAATAACATTTTTATCAGTTTAATTTTTACACATCCCTGCATCCCGATACACTAAGGGGTTGTTTGGTAGAGTGTATAAGATCAATGCAAAATATAGTGTATTAGTAATGCTTGTATTACTTATGCTTATATTAGTTATGCATGTATTATTTCTTATATATTGTGTTTGGTTTGATGTATAAGAAATAATACATCTTACAAAATCTCTATAAAAGAAATGTTTGTTTACAAAAATACCCTTCTTTGATTTTGTACACATTTTTGCAACAAAATATTTTTGTCATCTCAAATATAATTAGTATTGTTAAACTAGTATATAAAGGTTTCAGATTAATTGCAAGACCTTCGTCTTTGCGCATGAAATATTATGTCAACGGATTAACATAGTCTAAACAAAAATAAAATATATAACGTAAAATTAAGAAATAGTCTCAATTATTTTTAATCTTTTTAAAGACCCTTGAAACAAAGCAAAAATATGTTACAATTATTTAAATCAGTTATTCATTGTTGTAGATTAAAATGGTGGAAAAAAAATTGTAAAATGTTTTGAAAAAATTTACTATTGCAAAATAAAATAACGGGAAAAGGAATGGTAAAATATTTTGAGAGAAAAATTGAGGGGTATTAAGGTCATTTAATAAGTTAATGCATGTATTAAAGACTTTGCAATACTAATACATAAAAAATGAGTTGTATTAATAATATTAACCTTAGTACACAATAGAGTGCATAACTAATGCTTGCATTAGTTATACATTGATTAAAAATTGTATCAAACAAGGTATTCATAATACACATTAATTAATACATGCATTATTTTTGCCAATACACTCTACCAAACGACCCCTAAAGCTCTCTGCTATGTGCAGAATTTAGGAAAGGACTTACCACAAGGATGTATTTTACGCAACCTTACTTTGCATTTCTATCAGAGGCTATTTCCAAGCTTGAATTCGTGACTTTCTGATCACATGACAACGACTTTATCACTTACTCCTGAGCTCTCATTCTGAAAAATTTGACATTTGTAGAGAGTGAAAATACCCCGTCTATAAATGTGCCTGCATTAGGTTGGACCGTCAAATTTGGATGCATATTGCCCAGATCCGAACATGAGGGAGTGTGATAAATGACATGAAATGTCCCACAACACTGAATAAATGAAATCCTAGACTTCTTATAAGGATTGAACAGTCTTCTCCTTTTGAGTTAAATTTTGGGCGTGAGCTAGGTCGTAAGTCTAATTTGACAAATTTCAATTAAATTACATACTTTATTTTTTTTAGTCAGTCTAAAAAAAAAGACATTTTCTTATTTGATAAATATTTAAGACACTACCAACTTCTTACCCACACAGGTTCACCCATTTGTCAAAAAATCTACAAAAACCTTGAAACATTACAGTCTTCACTTATTTTTTAAAGAGAAAATACCCTATTACCCCCCCTGAGCTATACCCAAAACGGTTGTGACACACCTCAATTTAAAGGGGATCCTATTACCCCCTGAACTAATTAAAAGTGTAATTTGACACCCTTAGTGCCTACATGACACAACACATTGAAGTGTTCACGTAGGCACACGTGTGTGTCACGTATGTTCCACGGAGGCACTAAGGGTGTAAAAATTACACTTTTAATTAGTTCAGGGGTAATAGGACCCCCTTTAAGTTGAGGTGTGTCTCTGCCGTTTTGGGTATAGTTTAGGGGGTAATGGGGTAGTATCTCTTTTTTAAATTTTATATACAGTTAAACTAATATCACATAAATTAGAACGAAGAAAGTATTAAATATCATCACTTTTGATACTTAAAAGAGGACCAAAATAGCTCAATAGTTTTTATCAGTTTTTAGCCCTTAACGGTTCGATTTTCGGTTTAACCGATAAAAAAATACTCATAAAATAGAAATAGTAGTAACTAACATGAAAAAAATTGAATTTTAGTTGCAAACAAAAATCCTAAATAATGTGTTTTAATTTACAAGAATTTTCAAGTTTGAACTAAATGTTGTTAAAAGAAATTAAGAGTTTTTATAATTGAAATAATAAGTTTGTTAATTTATAGAGATTAAAGAGAAATATAGAGAAAATGGTCAAATACCCCCCAACCTTTACCCCAAATCCCAACTCCACACTTATACTTTAAGAGGGTCCTATGACTCCTCTGAACTATTTTAAAATGAAATTATTATCCCCCAACTATTTCAAAGTGGAATTATAACCCTTTAAAAATTCATACACAAATTTTATTTTGATTTGTGGTCTACACGTGCTCGCACGTGTCATGCCACGTAATTCCACGTCATATATCATTTTTTATTAAAAATAATTAATTCCACGACATGCCACATCATCATCATCATCATCATCATCATCATCTTCTTCTTCTTCTTCTTCTCTTCTGATATTCTTTTTTTCTTCAATGACATAATGAATCATATGAAATTCACACGATATGTAATCTTATCAAAATCAAATCAATAATTAATGTCCAAAAAATATTCGATTTTCACAAAATGGCGTCGCGACAGTGATGGCGCCGCGATAGTGATGGGGCCGAAAAATTCAATATTCCGATGACTTTATTTTTCAATCTGAATTGATGCAACATTCGCACGTAATTCGAGTTCTTGGATACCATTGAAGAAGAAGAAAATAAAAAGAAATGTCATTAATGAGTTCTTGGATACTATTGAAGAAAAAAAAATTAATTGTCATTGATGGGTTCTTGGATGCCATTGAAGAAGAAGAAAAAAAAATTAATTGTCATTGATGGGTTCTTGGATGCTATTGAAGAAGAAGAAAAAGAGGGAGAAGAAGAAGAAGAAGAAGAAGAAGAACAATTTAATTGCAAAATTTAATTGTCATTGATGGATTTTTTGATGTCATTGAAGAAGAAGAAGAAGGAGGAGGAGGAGGAGGAGGAGGAGGAGGAAGAAGAAGAGAAAAAAAAATTAATTGTCATTCTTGGATGCCATTAAAGAATAAGAAGAATTAAAGAAGAAGAAGAATGAAGGAAGAAGAAAAATAAGAAGAAAGAAAACAATAATTAAAATTATATATATTTATTTAAAAAAATATTAAAAATAAATTTTTAATAAAATATTCTCTTGCCATGTCAGCGTTGGAGGGGTAATAATTTTATTTTAAAATAGTTCAGGGAGGTTATAGGACCTTCTCAAAGTATAAGTGTGTAGTTGGATTTGGGATAAAGGTTTGGAGGTATTTGATCATTTTCTCAAAAATATATAATAAGTCTCATATATATATATATATATATATATATATAGTCGATAACCCAATAAGAAAAAATCAAACCGAATCAATAACCCAATAATTATTTTTCATAAAACCATTAAAAAATTGTTAATCCAATAACAATAAACCAACAACATTTTTATCGGTCGGTTTAATTTTTATACATTCCTACATCCCAGTACACTAAAGCTCTCCGCTATATGCAGAATTTGGGAAAGGACTTACCACAAGGATGTATTTTACGCAACCTTACTTTGCATTTCTGTCAGAGACTATTTCCAAGTTTGAATCCGTGACTTTCTGATCACATAACAACGACTTTATCATTTACTCCCGAGCTCTCATTCTGAAAAATCTGACATTTGTAGAGAGTGAAAATACCCCTTCTATAAATGTGCCAGCATTGGGTTGGACCGTTAAATTTGGATACATATTGCCCAGATCCGAACATGAGGGAGTGTGATGAATGAAATGAAATGTCCCACATCAATGAATGAATGAAATCCTCGACTTCTTATAAGCCTTGAACAATCCTCTTCCTTTTGAGTTAAATTTTAGGCGTGAGTTAGATCGTAAACCTAATTTGACAAATCTCGATTAAATTACATACTTTATTTTTTTTAGTTAGTCTAAAAAAATAATATATTTTCTTATTTGATAAATATTTAAGACACTACCAACTTCTTACCCACACGGGTTTACTCATTTGACAAAAAATTTACAAAAACCTTGAAACATTACAAAGTCTTCGGTTATTTTTTAAAGAGAAAATACCCTATTACCTTTTGAACTATACTCAAAACAGCCGTGACACACACACACCTCAACTTAAAGGGGATCCTATTACTCCTGAACTAATTAGAAATGTAATTTTGACATCCTTAGTGCCTCCGTGACACATACGTGGCACACACGTGTGCCTACGTGGACACTTCAGTGTGTTGTGCCACATAGGCACTAAGAGTGACAAAATTACACTTTTAATTAATTCAGGGGTAATAGGACCCCCTTTAAGTTAGGTATGTCTCTGTCGTTTTGATTATAGTTCAGAGGGTGATAGGGTAGTATCTTTTTTTTAAATTTCATATCCAGTTAAATTAGAACGAAGAAACTATTAAATATCATCACTTTTGATACTTAAAAGAGGATCAAAATAGCTCAATAATAATATTCAAGGGACTATCTCACACATAAATCAGAACATAAAGGATCTTTTTTTTTTTCATTTTATCCTATGGACACAAATTGTAAATATTATATATACATATATATATGAAAAAGCAATTTTCATAAAAAATAAATCACATTGTCTAGACAAGAGGAAAGGTCAAAGTAACCTTTTGTAGATTTATTGCCTTTGCAAAAGCTTTTTTCACAAGAGATTCTTGTGAAAGCCAACCAAACAAAGTGACAATATTTTTTTCAAACATATATATACACTTCATTTCCTTTTGTTCACACTTATCTATTTTGGCTTTTTATAAGTTTCCCTTTAAAAGAGTTTATATATGATGTAAACTCAAAGAACCAAAATCAATCACTGTTCACTTATTAGCCTTTTTATTTTTCTCTCTAAGAAGAAGAAGAAGAAACTTTGGTTCTTATATTTAATGGGTTCTTGTTTTAGTGTTAGAATTAAAGCTGAGAGTCCTCTTCATGCTGGTAACAATTTTTTTTTTTTTTTTTATGTAATTGATTCAGTGAGTTGAGAGGAATGATTGGTGCAACTGGCATTTTCTTGAAACACGTGCATAACGAAAGCTTTAGTGTATTGAATTGTCTTTTTTTGATTTGATTAGCTAAGAGGAAAGATTGATATAGGTGGTAAAATTGTTTGACATGTGTTTGTTACTTTCTTGAAAGATGTGTACAGAGCTCGGGGTGTCCTTTTTGTGTGTTACTTTCCAGAAAGTTTTAGTATAGTGGGAGCTTAGTGTACTAGGTTATCCTTTTTGATTTGATTAGTTGAGATGAAGGGTTAGTGTAGCTGCTAAAATTGTTTGACATGTGATTAGAAAGTTACGTGTTTGAGACTATCGTGGTCTGGACTTTCCTCAAATCCCGTGCACAACAGGAGATTAGTGTGTCAGATTGTACTTTTAGATTCAGTTAGTTGAGATGGGTTGGTGTAGGTTGTTAAATTGTTGACAGGTGTCTGTTACTTTCTTGAAAGTTGTGTATA
>NC_061115.1:6521322-6591350 GCF_002878395.1 Capsicum annuum | reverse complement strand
GGTGTAGCTGATAAAATTGTTGTCCTTTTTGTCTGGCCTTTCTTGGATTCCATGTATAAGTAGAGCTTAGTGCAGAGGGCTGACAAATGTTTAGAGACTTGCTGGAAATTGGTAAAGTTTAGATTTTTTTATTTGATGTTGTTTTTGGATAATTATGTGTTTTTTTGTAAAGTTATCTAGCTATAATCAGCTTGAATTTTCTTTCCATTTTAGCTCCCGTTTGATCATAGATTTTGACTTGAAACTTGAAAATTTGAGTTTTCAAAGTTGTGTTTGGACATGCATTTTACTTTGAAAAAGAATTTGAATTTTTGTGAGTGAAAAAAAACTTGAGGCCTCTTTTAGAAATTTGATAATATTTGAAGATCAGATTTTGAAAGAAAATTTGATCAAATTTCATAGTCAAACATATATTTGAAGATAAATGTTCGAAAATCTATGACCAAATGCCAACAGTGGTCTCTATTTCTGGGTTATATCTGGATTTTGTGGCTCTGTATAGAGGCAATATTTTTATACTAAGATATTTTTCCAGACTGTTATGAGATTACTTGGTACTTGTGCTAGTGAGAGGGAGGTAGAATGTGTGCTAGTGAGAGGGAGGTAGAATGTGTCTTGTGGAACTAGAGCTGCGTGAGCTAGCTCGGATACCACCTATGTTGCTCGGACTCTTCAAAATTGTTAATTGACTGTGTGTCGGTTCCTCCAAAAGTAGTACATTTTTCTATAGTCCGAGCAACATATAGGATACATTTTGCTTAGGCTGCTGCTATCATAATTCAACATTCTCGTAGACAATTACTATGTTCAAGATTCTAAATTTTGATTAATTCTATCAATGCCATGATATATTATTGGAGATAAGTAACCATTTTTTTGTTAACAGGAGCAAGTGATGGAAGAGAGTTGAGTAGTAGGCATTCATATTCATCGGCTCCGTTGACTCCTCGAAGTCAGAGTGAAATTCTGGAGTCGTCGAATCTGAAAAGCTTTAGTTTCAATGAACTCCGAGTAGCCACGAGGAACTTCCGACCAGATAGTGTGTTGGGAGAAGGCGGTTTTGGTTGCGTCTTTAAGGGTTGGATAGACGAGACTACATTTAAAGCTGCAAGGCCAGGGACTGGATTGGTTATAGCTGTAAAGAGATTGAACCAAGAGGGCTTTCAAGGTCACAAGGAATGGCTGGTATATAAACTCTTCCTTCGTTATTATTAAATTAAAGACATAGCGGAATTGTTAAGGATTTGATCATTTAGCCGTAATGTAACTGGCTGATCACGTTTCATAGAACTCTCGATCTTGATAAGTTGATTAATTGTTGACATAACGGAAGTATTGAAGATAAGATCATTTAGCTGTAATGTAGTTAGCTTATCACATTTCGTATAACTCTCGATCATGATAAGTTGATTAATTGTTGACATAGCAGAATTGTTAACAGTAAGATCATTTAGCTGTAATGTGGTTAGCTTGATCATGTTTCATATAACTCTCGATCTTGATAAGTTGATTAATGGTTGGCATAGCGGAATGCTGAAGATAAGATCATTTAGCTTTAATGTAGTTAGCTGATGGTGTTTCCTATAATTCTTAATTTTTGATTAGTTGATTAATTGTTTTCTCGGTGAATTTCAATTACAGGCGGAAATCACTTACCTAGGTCAGCTATCTCATCCGAATCTTGTGAAGTTGATCGGATATTGCTTAGAAGACGAACACAGGCTTTTGGTGTATGAGTTCATGCCGAGAGGAAGTTTGGAAAATCATCTATTCAGAAGTGAGTATAGCTCGTCTAAAACCACTGTTCCATATTTGATTCCGGGGTGGATTTACATATTTATAGATATTTTTACTGTGAACTCAGTTATTATTATACACGAACTTGAAATCGTTATAGGAGCCCATAAACTTCTAATGTTGGATCTGCATTTGATTCGAGGACATCTATTAATATCATTCATATAATGTCATGACTTATACTTGGTACATCTTGAACAGGGAGTACTTATTTCCAACCGCTATCATGGAATCTCCGAATGAAGGTTGCTCTCGAGGCAGCCAATGGACTGACTTATCTCCACAGCCCAGAAGCTAAAGTTATATATCGGGATTTCAAATCATCGAACATTTTGCTTGATGCTGTATGTGAAACAACTTTGGAATTTACTCTTTAAAGGTTTAAGAATGTTTATGTAGTCTTCTTACAATCTGTGAATGCCATGAATTGACAGAATTACAATGCGAAGCTTTCTGATTTTGGATTGGCAAAGGATGGGCCAATCGACGGTAAAAGCCATGTATCTACTAGAGTAATGGGTACCTTTGGTTATGCTGCTCCCGAGTATATGGCCACAGGTAATATATCCTCTTATAAATTTAGTTTATTCATTTTCAATTTACTCCTTCTGATTGTTGTTGTGCTTTACTTGAGCCGAGCCTCTCTACCTTTGCTAGTTAGGGGTAAGGCTGCGAACACACCACCCTCTTCAAACCCCACTTGTGGGATTGCACCGTTGTTTTTTTTTTTGTTGTTATACTTTCAGTTTACTAGTCCAACTGTTTCTGTCCAGACATAGCCGTATTCACCCAAATTTGTTTCCATCTGAGTGTGAACATAGATATATTTCGGTATTGTTTCTCTCTTTAGTTCTTGATAGTCCTCTGTTTATCTATGGTGTAAGTCTTTCATACTCGAGAAGGTCAATACTATGCGTTTTGAAAGAAATTGGAAGTGTAATGCTATTTGTTTTCTTCTATACCCCTATTCCACAAAATCCAATCCGATCAAGTTTAATCCATTTACGCATATCCAAGATGGATAGCTTTGTCTACTAAAATAATGGATAAATAGCATATTCATTGGCCCTAATGTCTCCTATTAGGGCTACTATCTTATCCATCCGAATTGAAAGAGCAACGTCGGTTCTGAAACTTTCCCTGTCTGTCGTTGCTCTGATATCTCTTTAATGCCTTTCCCAGTGAAATGTTTTGGTTCAGAAGTTACAATTTCAGTTGATGAGTAGTCTATTCTTCACGGGGTCAAGCGCGGAAACAGTCTCTTGCTGAAATGCAGGGTAAGGCTGCGTACAATAGACCCTTGTGGTCCGGCCCTTCCCGGGACCTCGCGCATAGCGGGAGCTTTGGTGCACCGGGATTCGCTTTTTAGTAGTCTGATTTTTAGTGAATTAGCTAGTATACCTTTTTCTACTCTGATATCCCGGAGTGAAATTTTTCTCCACTTTCTGATTGTCGCGTCACCTGTGTAGGCCATCTAACCGCCAGAAGTGACGTATACAGTTTCGGTGTGGTTCTTCTAGAAATGCTGACAGGCCGTCGAGTGGTTGACAAAAACCGTCCTCACGGGGAACATAATCTAATCGAATGGGCTAAGCCTTTCCTTACTAGTAAACGGAAAGTCCTCCGTATTATGGATCACCGTATAGAAGGTCAATACTCAGTGGAAGCAGCACTGAAAGCAGCACTTCTTGCAGTCAAATGCCTGGCATTAGACCCCAAATTCAGGCCTAAAATGCCCGAGGTCGTTAAGGCATTGGAGCAACTTCAGAACTTAAACGAAGAAGGCAGTCTCAAACGCGAAACAACACAAAGGAAGCATCACAGAACCAGCACCGATGAAGCTTCAAGAAGAAAAACTACGTCTTATCCGAGGCCAGCTGCTGCTTCTCCCCTTGTTACATGAATTGAGAATGAAAGACCACAACTTTAACCATATACACTACCTGATCTGAGCGAAAACGACAGGACATCTTACTAGGTGAGCATAATTCTATATCTGCCGATAAATAGCGCAAAGAGTAATTGATCAAATTCGCAGATGTTCATGTGAGAAGAAACTCTTATGATACTTGACTGAATGTTGGAATCTAGGAAATATGTTGTAAATTTGTACCAATCATCTTAGTAGTCTACAGTTCTTATTTTGATCTAGATGCAAATTTAACATTGATGTTTCCCCTACACATCCATGCTAAATTGCCTTTAGTTGTATATAGCCTTTCTTCTTTTGAGAGCCAAAGATGTGGAAAAAAAAAGGGGACTTTTAACATACTTGTACTGTATGCTTTGTGATGCTTTCTGCTTGTTCGTTTTCTGGACTGTTTTTCTTGAGTCGAGGGTCTATCGGAAAAGATGTGGAAAGAAAAGGACTTTTAACAAACTTGTACTGTATGCTTTGTGATTCTTGCACTTCCGTTTGTTTGTTTTCTGGATTGTGTTTCTTGAGTCGAGGGTCTATCGGAATAGATGTGGAAAGAAAAGGACTTTTAACATAATTGAACTGTCTGCTTTGTGATGCTTTCACTTCCGTGTGTTCGCTTTCTCGACTGCTTTTCTTGAGTCGAGGGTCTATCGGAAACTACTCTATCTCTGAGGTAGGATAAGGTTTGCGTGCATTCTACCCTTTCCAGATTTTACTTTGTGGGATTAGACGAGGTATGTTCTAGTTGTTGGTGTAATGCTTTTTGAGAATCTTATACGTGTCTGACATAAATTTAAATTTAAATGTAGTAACACGATCAATGAGAATTCATATACCCGATCCAAACTTATTTGAGACTGATGTATAGTTGTTTTTGAGAATATTATAGTTGGTTTGACATGATTTTTGAGTAAAAGAAAAGAGGAAACAACTACAATCTAATGTGCAATTACACTAGTGTCGGAGTAAGAGTTTTTACAAATTAATCATTCTTAAATAATATAATTTTTCGTCAAAAGGGGTTCATGCTGAATTACGCCATCTTCCTCTACAAACTTATCTCCATCCAATATTTACACCAAACCAATGACTAAGATACTTGTCTTTCACATCTTATCACTAAATTTATATTTTATTCATACACATTCTTATCTTAATTTATGACTTAACTATAATTGTGCACACATTTAAGGCAAAATCCTTATGGTTTACTGGTAAGAGAATTGGAATATTGTTAAGCTAAATACACTGAATATGACAATGTTTGGTACTAGAACTTTCATTTCGAATATTAGCAGAATATGTTTGTTACTACATTAGTTGTCTTAGTTTATTTGTTATACTCTCTGTCCCAATATTATATTATACCGTGTGATGTCTAAGAGTGCGTACAAAAAAAAACCCGTGGTTCTACCTTTTTCCAGATCTTACGTATATTAGGAGCTTTAGTGGAGCGAGCTGCCCTTTTACTTTGTGATGTTTATAATTGTTGACTTTCATAAGTTCTAGAATCCATACCTCTTTAGTATTGTCAAAATATTTCAACAATCAAATAACATAAAATATGCAAATCAAACAAATATTTAAGTTTCATGTCTAATCAAATATAGTATCACACAAAATGGTAATCCTCCTCATTAATTATTAAGAAGAGACGTTGCAAATACAAGATAATGTCATTCTGTATATAGCAAGCCATTTATGATTGTTCAAATATCAATGATAATTTTAGGAGGGTACAACTTAAGTAACATGATTTGTGGATAGACACATTATCCACTTTGTTCTTATTGTAAGAAAAAAAACTTTATAATTAAGTGAAAAGAAGTAGAGAAAGTAGGTCAATGGAGACTATGCACTTCGAATTTTATGTCACGATCTTAATCAATTATAGACATGTCTTTAAAATAGCTATCATCCTACAATTTAAACATGATAATAATTATTTTTTAGAAGATAATTTTATCGATGACTGTTTTGGATTGTATTTTCCTGATCCGAGCCTATTGGAAACGATTTCTTTATCTTTGTGAAAGGAATAAGTCTGTGTACACTTTATCGAGTCCGATTTCTAAAGGATAAATTTTTTCATTCAAAATTTCGGAGGGACATATAAAGATTAAAAAATTTCAAACCGGATAAGGCAAACGAAGGCTCCCTTCTTGTCCACAAAAAGCTAACGTCGTCAGGTAAGACGGAGTGCACGGCGGGAGCATGGTTTTACCTTATAAGGAAATTAAGTTCCTTACCTTATCGCTTGACAAGAGGGCAATAAATTTTCCTAGGAAAGGAGTGTCTGCCAGACAAGTGAGGGAATAAATTATCTTCTGCCTTTTGCTGACAAGTGATGGAATAAATTTTATTTTGTTGGTTGATGAGACTTACTTGTAAATCGAGTATGGACTCTCATCTTGTAAGGTAGGATTCCATGTTTGCCTTGTGACAAATTTAAAATTTATTCTTACGTGATCGCATGGTGCTATAAAGAGTGTAGGTTCATTTCATTTGTTGCAATCCTAACAACTTTTGTCAAAGTGAATAAATCAAAATATTTGTTGAACCTTATTCATTTCTTATTTTAAGATGTATGATAATAAGGTAAGAGTAAATTTATATTGGGGTGGTGAAATTTTGCGTGATGGGGATTTAATGCGATATAGTCGTCGTCCTATAGTGGTTCAATTATTTCCTTTATTCCTCAAATATGATCATTTGAAAAGGTTATTTAGGAGTAAAATGGGTATTACTAATCTGAAAGACGATGTGGTTATTTCTGATCGATATCTAAATTATTTTATGTCCAACGGACAATCAATGTTTGGTGAAACCCCAATTTGAAATGAATGAAAATGGTGCATTATAAAAGAAAATTATTAAGGCAGGGGACACGTTTTACCTGTAAGGTAAAACACTCCCGACCTTGCATTATGAGCAGTTGAAATAAATTCTTCACTAAATACCCTCTTCGTCCAAAAATACTTGTTCACTTTTGACTTGATACATACCTTAAGAAACAATAAATTAATGGGTAATTTTTTACTAAATTATCCTCTAAATATAATAATCTTCTTGTTTTGAAAAATGTAATGAGTTATGTATTGTATTTAATACCTAGAGTAAAATAGGTAAAAATGAATAAATTATTCATTAACTTTATAAATTAGACAAGTATTGTCGAATATCCAAAAATGAAAAAAGTGGACAAGTAAATATGGAAACGTCAGCTCCTAGAAATTAGTATTCCTCCTTCCCTAGAGGTCAGTTGACAACCCCACCATCTTAAATTAAATTCCCAAGCCTCACCAATCTTTTCGGTCAAAGGATAAGGTAATAGACTCTATTTACCTTGTAAGGTAAAATCGTGCTCCCGCCTTACATTTTATTATTACCCGACGACGTTAAATTTTTATGGACAAGGCGGGAGCCTTCATTTTCCTTGTCCGTTTTGAAATTTTTTGATCTTTATATGCCCCTTCAAAATTTTGGATGAAAAAACTTGTCCTTTAATTTCCGAACTTCACTTTATCCTCCCTAAACTCCACAATTGGACATTGGGCATGTAAATTTGATCAATTTACATAGTTAAACCAACTTAAATTAATTTAATACTTTAAATTTAAAACGGAAAAGGGTCTAATATACCCTTCAACTATTGAAAATGGTACACAAATACCCTCCTTCCACCTTTAGGCTCAAAAATACTCTTCCATCCATCTATTTGGCTCAAAAATACCCTTAATATATTAGAAATGACTTAAAATGCTCTTCTTCATCTATTGGTTCAAAAATGCCCCTTCATCCACCTATTTGGATAAAAAATGCCCTTAACATTAAATTTAAGTCCAAAAATATCTCTTCCTTTTAACAAATTCTGATGTGGAATATAATTTTTTTTAAATTAAATACATGACATTATTTTTATTGATCCACATGTAGTTAGACTCAAATTCATTCACAATTTAACCCATTAATCCAAACCAATTTTGAAAGATATGATTGAATAATGGTCATAACTCGCACCTAATCCTAAAGGAATGCATTTGGACATACTTTGGTAAGCATGATTTTGGACATACCAATACCTTACCTCTGCGGTAGTGGTGTGGACTCAGTCTCAGTGGCAGAGCCAGAATTTTCATTGAGGGGGTTTAGAAGTATATAATAGAACTAGTCGAAGGGGGTTCAATATCTTCTATATATGTATAAAAAATATTTTTAACCATGTAAAAATAAATATAAAAATAGTATAGTTTTCCATCGAAGGGGGTTCGGGTGAACCCCTTGAGCAAAGGTGGCTCTGCCATCATATGAACTGCGTATATTTTATACTCTTTTCAGACCCTATTTCATGAGAATATACTGGGTGTGTTATTATTATTGTGCGAATTTACTCTATTTTACTATTTATTTTATAATTCTATATTGAGGACTCTTCCTTTTAAGATAATGTATCTTTTATTTTTTCAATATATTTATTTGCCTTCAATTATTAATCAAGTGAATATTTTTTTATGTCATTGTTGTGCATGCATGCTAAAAAATACAGCTCAGACTCAGAGAAACCCTGCAGAAAAAAATACAGCAAATTGATGGAAATTAAATATTTTACAAAGATTTTTGATAGAAAAATCGTAGAACATAACCTTGTGAAAATTAATTATTTTGGTTCTCCCTTTTAATATTATGTAATTAATTATTAGTTAATTACTTTGGCTTTATATCTTAATAATCACGCTTTACTTTGTATTAAGATTTTATTAGATAATGCAATTCCTTAGTTTTTGTTAATTATATTACGGATGTACACTTACTTTTTTCAGACCTGTTTTGTGGGTGTATACTGAATATGTTGTTGTTTGTTATTATATAATCAATCTAATTTTTCATCGTGGCGATTCGAGCGATTCCTTAGTTTTTGTTATTTATATTACAGACGTACACTTACCTTTTGTTGGAGTATACCGAATGGGTTAAATTGTGAATGAATTTGAGTCTAATTACATGTGAACCAATAAAAATAATGTCATGTATTTAATTTAAAAAAATTATATTTCATATCAGAATTTGTTAAAAGGAGGAAACATTTTTGGACTTAAATTTAATGTTAGCATTTTTTATCCAAATAGGTGGATGGAGGGATATTTTTGAACCAATAGATGGAAGAAGGACATTTTTGAACCATTTCTAATACATTAAGGGTATTTTTGAGCCAAATAGATGGATGGAAGGGTATTTTTGAGCCTACAGGTGGAAGAAGTGTATTTGTGTACCATTTTCAATAATTGAAGGGTATATTAGACCCTTTTCCAAATTTAAAATGTAGATGTTTCTGAAAAATAAGCATGAAATACTATAACAATTTAAAATTTAGATTTTCGAAAACTATATGAGAAATACTATTAGTTGCAATCCTTCTCATATTAATATGAAGAAAAAAATACATCATAAACTATTGATCATAATTTATATAGCTGATTTTCAAAAAATGAAACCTAATAAGTAAAAATGAACTAAGAGAACATTAAAAAACTATTTGTTCTTAAGGTCAAACCCATCGACAAACACCTCAATTTGGCACGATCTTTCACTTTGGCATCTTAAGTTGACTGTGTACGTTTTAGAGACCTAAACTAGCCACCAATTGTGTCATTTTGACACTTTTAGCTAACATGACATGACGAGTGTGGCACACTTGAGTTCAGCGCATGAAGCTTCTTATTTATCTTCTTCTTCATTTTTATGGCCCTTCTTCTTCATCACCATTTTTGGGTCTCCCCATACGTACACATCATAAACCTATCAGAATCATCATCATAGCTGTAAACACCTAATTTTTTATCAAAACTAAGTATTTTTTTTCGTCTTTTTAGCGTTCGATTTATTTTTTTAGGGTCTAAATTAGATATTTTAAGTTTATCTTATTTTTACTACATATGTTTTAAATTTTTTGAAAACTACAAAAATAGAGTCACATTTTTAAATAAGTTTTTATTTATTTATTTATTTATTTTTTAGGAAAAAGAAAATTTGCTAAACTATATTGGTTTTCTTCTTTTAACTTTTAATAAATAATCTAGTGATATTAATACTCCGTAATCATGTTTTAAGACTAATTATTTAACTTGTATTTTATTGGTTTTAGATAAATTTTATGTTTCTTTTTTATTCTTCTTTATTTTTATTTAAAACATTAATATTAAAATAATTTAAAAAAAAAAGAGTCCTAAAACTACCCATGTTCCTATAACCAACCCCCATTTTCCCATATCCTCCTCCCTCACGTTCAGCACACACATACACTCATATAATACACACACACAACAGAAGAGGAGGACGGCTGAAGACAATTAGAGGAGACAACAACATTGAAAACAAGAGACAAAGAAGAAATTGAATTAAAAAGAGAAGTGAAGAGGTTAAAGTTGTGAGATTTTTGTTCGAGTTTTCCGGACGTCATTCGTTCTTTCCTTTAATTAGTTCATCACACAGGTTTCAACTCTATTCATTTTATGTATTTTGTTTTAATCTATAGTGAATGAAAGTATGAATCAAAGAATGAATGGAGATGTTTAAATGATTTCATGCATTATTTAGTATGTAAAGTCTCTTCCATTATTGTATTTTATTTGCTTATGATTATCTTTATATCGTGTTATTGGTATGATATTTGTATTTGACTAAGCATGTGTATGTTTTCGTATACAAGCTCGCTTCTTTTTGTGTACTTACTCTATGTGTTACTTTGTTTAACAATTGAAAGAACTTATCATCAACTTATTTTAAGACTTTGTTTACGTTTCATTCCATTTTTGGAGGGCTGATAGAATTAAATACACTCTCGTTACATAGAAGGCGCGGGCTATTCAAACATGGAAGAAGTGTAGTATGTTACGGTCACTGTTAGAATATTTGATTCTATAAAACACACTTTGTTGATATAATTTTTTTTTTTTTTAAGTTTAAGAAATTATATTGGGGCATTTATCAAGTTCCTTTTATGTTAAAAAAAAAATCAACTTTAGGCCCCATGATGTTAGGGGCCCCAAACTTTCTTAATATGACTATTAATTTATTTAAAACTTAATGTAATATTTGTTCAAATATTTTTTTTTTCTTTAGCACTATTAAGTTATGTAACGAATAGTTATAGATAATTAGATCTTATTTTCATATTGTAGAAATTAGTATATATTATTTTAAGAATATATTTAGTTCATTATAGACAAAAATTCAATTTTTCATTGTAAGAAAATCAAGGAAAAAGGGAACTGTGCAAATAAAAGAAAAAAAAAACATTTTCTTTAAAGTGAAAATTAATGAACGTTTATAATTGGGGTATGCATAATTGATTATGATGTTCTGGAAATTTACGTGTACAATTTTATTTTTTTTGTAATATTTTCTGTTAGTGAGAACTATCGAGTTAAAAGCCATTTTAATGTTATTAATAATGATAGTATCACATGGTCCATAACACTCATTTTAAGTTGAAATATTTTTATTAAATAATTTATATCCTTCATAATTACTTGTTCACTGTATGACTCTGATTCATGCTTTATATAATTTTGTTCCCTGACATAGTTGCATCTCATTTGTTAAATTAATATGTAATAGAATGCTGATATTAGATTTTACTTAAAGTGAAGAATTGTCATGTTTAACTCAAAGATCCTCAGGCCAATAATTGGTTGGTTTAAGTTTTAGTGTAGTGTCGATATTTATTTAGTCCAATAAGCGTGAGAATGAGCAAGAATGAGTTGTGGTTTTATTCGAGACCCGTCATAACTGGAAAAAAATAAAGGAGAGGAAAAACCCATTTGTAAGGGAGCAAACTCGAAAAGAATGATTTACGTTCTTGATCTTTAGAAAATTAAGAATTTAATAATACAATTGAAAGTTAGTGATGACGTTGGAAAGCCCTGCTATCGACCATTCGCTATAATAAAATTAACATGTCATTTGAAGCCGATTAAACTGGGTTGGGTAGATTTAAAAACCTATTAGGTGCTAACCTAGAATAGGAAATGGGGACGACTCATAAATGCCTCAAAGACATGAGAAATATATCAAAACTCATGGTAAGGCCGGAAAGTACTACTATCGGTAAAGCTACGTAATCACATAATAGACAGTTTGAATAATTTTAAAATAAATTAAAAGCAAGAGGTAAATAACTTTTTAGGCTAACAAATATCATATATCCAAAAGCTTAATTTAAGCCAGACGTAAGTCATTAAAGCGATCATGCTAGAACCATGGGACTCGAGGGGTGCCTAACACCTTCCCCTCGGTCAACCGAATTTCTTATCCGGATTTCTAGTTCGCAGACCAAAAAGAAAGAGTCGTTTCCTTTTGATTAGGATTCAATAAGGTGACTTAGAACACCCAAATTCAATTTCAAGTGGCGACTCTATAAATAAAATAATCCCTACTCAAAACGTCACTTTAATTGGAAAATCCATTTTCTCTAAAACCAACTCCTTAGCGGGGTTGGGGCCGTAAAAATAGGGGTGTGACAGATGGCAACTCTGCTGGGGAATGTCTAGAATTTGATCTTGTATATTGACTTGTTTGGCTTTATATATTTTGAAATATTGTATTTGCTGGCCTAAATGTGCTATGTGTCTAATTGTTTATCGTTTTGATATCATTTGAATTGCAATATAAACTGTCTTCTCTCGTGCACCCATCTGAGTCTTCTGATATACTGTATGTTCGGAGATACGGTATACGCTCTCGAGCTTGAGATACCAGAGATGCGGCAACGCTCCTGGGAAGAATTCTGTAGTCACACATGATTTAGGATGGGAAGGGACCAATAGTGAGGCCGGAAAGCCCTGCTACCGGTAAAGTTGTCCCTTGCCGACTCGAGTTGTTCACTTGTTTTATAGCCAGTCTAGATACCTAACTCCACCAGATTGAACCTAGCATAACTGGAACTTAGACATGTCTATACCTAATAGGTTGCGCTTTATTTGTATTGCGTGCATTTTTTACTTAGTGGGGCTCGACACGGGGGTTGGGTTCGTCTAGGACAGGTGCCACCTTTCGACACCATCATGTACATTTTATGTGCTACTTGTTGCATTATAGGAAATGTCATATCGCATGTTGACCGGCTTTTAAGTGAATTAATTGATCTGAAAAAGGGGGTTAGATAAAAAATTTTAAGGGCTTATTTTAGAAAATATATAATATTTTTACATAGAACTTTTCTGTAAAGATTAAGTCGTTTTAATGTCGTGGTCTCGTTATGTCCATTTTCTTTGGTTTTAAAATCTCTCTTAGGAATACCATAGAGCCCATTTTTATAAAAAAACAGTTAAAATTTTGTCAAACAATTCGGTCCACCATTTTATTTTAATAATTTAATTATTTCTAATGTGTCTGGTCCAAACGTCATCAAATTATTGTCTCCACTCTAGGATGTTTTAGAAGACTTTTTTGTCGGTTGCTATTTCCTCATGCTCATTTTGAAATCTTATTTCGTGTCATTCCGTCAACTTCTTCCAAAAATTATTTTTGTCTTGTTTTAGGATGTTTAAAATAGAATTCTTATTTGCCATCATTATCCTATATGCCAATATGAACTCATTCAGAAGGAGTGACAAGAGGCCGAGGGATGTTGAAGTACCCCGTTTCATGGTGTTGGATAAAGTTCTGAATCTGTTGTGGATATGGTATAAAAATATGACTGACTATGGATAGGGAGAAGTATATAAATACTTGGGATTTTTAAGGAGTTTGTTAAGTGTTGAACCACGAAGAGATGTGATAGAAGCTTTGGTATAGTTTTGGGATCCTTCAAACAACGTATTTCGATTCTCCAATTTTGACCTCACTCCCACACTGGAGGAAATAGGAGCATTTATAGGAAAGGGAAAGAATTTTCACTGAGGAGAACCTATGATACCGAAGCATGTCACTGCCCAAAGATTTTTTGAGCTATTGCACATAAAGGAGAAGAACATAGGGGGCTGCCTAGAAAATGGATGGGTTCGTCTAGAATTTTTATATGAAATATATGGTCAGAAAAAGGGGTTCGAGTTGTTTAGATCAGAACTTAACAACGGGGGGTGCTACCGAACCTGGGAAAAGCACAGTTCTGAAGCATTCATAGTGGATTTTTTATCATGGTATTTCCGAAGAGAAGAGGAAAAATAAGCACCAATTTGGCTGCGTTTATTACCGCTTTTGAGAAGAATCCTAAGTTCACCCTCGTGCCCATGATTCTGGCAGACATTTATTGGGCCCTGACGATGTGCAAAAATGGGGCGGACTATTTTGAAGGATGTAATATTTTATTGCAGCTATGGATGCTCGAGCATGTTCGTTATCATCCATTTGTTATGGCTTTTCGAGTTGAATGGACTGATTATATCAAAGGCCATGAGAAGAGGATGGAGGACCAAAACTTTCTCGAAGGAATATGAGCTTGGAAGGAGTACTTGGAGGGGTTAACGACGGACAAGATAGTGTGGAATTATCATTGGTTTCCCTCAAAAGAGGTGATATATATGTCCACTTTCTGAACTTTCATTGTCTTAATGGGTCTCTAAGGTGTTCAGATCTACGTGCCACTAAGAGTCATGCGACAATTCGATTGACGTCAGCATATGCCGCCAGTCGAGGATATGAAAGAGTTCATGTATGAATTCCTCCCTGACATCCCTCTAAGGAAGTCTGAGATACTTAAGATTTGGGGAGGATGTGTACTTTCAGGTTTAGAGCACATGGTGGAAGACCGCGATAAGGGCGAGGTAGACTGTTGGTATCTGCCATGGTTTCATGTCCAGCCTCCTCCTAAAGCTATGCCAGAACGGTCAGCCAGAGAGCCAGTGGATCGAGAAACAAAGATTGAAGTCAGAATTAAGCAGGCTCAACGAGAGGTAGAAGAGAACTATCAGTCTACACTGTACGTCTTAAATACAGATCTGGAAAGGGCTAGAGAAGAATTGGTTCATCATGGGACGAGATTTGAGGCCAGAATTAGGTCGGTTCGTAAGAAGATTGAGAAAGAGAACCATGTTGCCATGCATGCCTTACAAGAAGACCTGGATATTGTCACTAGTGCTATAGAGCAGCAATCGAGTGATTTTGAGAAAGAGAAGGCCTTGCTGACAAACACACAATCGAAGCTTCGGGCTCAGCTAAAATCTTCCATGGAACAGGAAAGAGAAATAGCGAGGAGTTTCATGACTTTTCAGAAGGAAGTTGAAGTTGAGAGAAGCCAGTGGGTGACCGAACGACAGACGCTTCACTATCAGATCGATGACCTTCATAAACAAGAAGGATACCTAAAGCATACCATCCGCACTACGCAACATTGGGTGCGAAACTGCCATGAGAGTATGACCGAAGCCAAGGGAGAAGTACTTCAGCTTAGTGAAACCTTGATTAATGTTTATGTTAAGTATCTTCATCGAGATGATGAAGATCTGGGTCGTCAGGCACATGCTCTCACTCCACATCTGCCAAAAACATTATCCAGGATCTACTCAAGTGTGAGGGAGGATTAAGTTGCAAGACATCTTTGGAAGGCATCTTGATGATAATTATTAAAGTCCTTTAGTTTTTGTTTTCTTCGAGTTAGTTTCTTTATAGTTTTTTTTTAGTATTTCACCAGTATTCCGAGTCTGTTCTAGTTTTAGATAATTTTAGTTTCCTTTCATTAAAGCTTTGTTTTAAGAACAGTTAGAAATATATGGAAAAGTTCGCATTTGTTTCAAGTTTTTATTCTCTTTATTTCTGAAAAAAATATATTTACTATATCCATGAACTACGTGATGATCTGATTCATGTAAAACATGATACGTAGGCAACCCTCGGCAGGTGCGATCAAATATTTTCCCAAGTTTCAAGCAATAATTTTAAAATGTTGGCGTTAAATAATGAGTGTAAAAATTAATTCACCAAAAGCTGGGATGAAACAAGAAGGCTTTCCTAATTCCATTTCAGGAATGAAAATTACTTAGGTGTTTGGCATGTGAGTTTGTTATGAATATATCAATATTTTTAAAGCTCTAAATCCTAACATATTTGTTTCTGTTTCATAAAGAGAGACATTAAAGTGGTTGGTTGTGGTTAAGCTGGCTTCTCACCCATACAACACAAGGTATAAAGGAAAAAGGAAGATGATTCGAAAAGATGGAACGGAATCTGCTAACGAAGAAGTTCGAGATCAGTTAATTCCATGAGAGTTTGTATCTTTGGAGGAGAATAGGTTATTGAAGAAACAAATTGCGGAAATGTATCAGGCCTGGGCAAATGGACAAGCCACGCCTTTCTCCATTCCCGATTTTTGGATGCAATCATCCCAGTTCTACTCAAGCCCAAGCTGACGATCCACTTTATCCGCCTGGATTTGGTCCATACGCTAATGTGTCTACCGCTGCTGGCACATCCACCATGCGTCCTCCAAATCCATCATTCATGAACAACTCGCTTTTTATTCCATCCGTGCCAACTAATATAAATCCTCCATCAATGATACAGAAGCGTACCGACGAGCTGAATAATGATCAAGTCCATCCTCCTGAATTGACGTTCAAACTTGTAAATTCATACCAGCCCACTCATCAGCCTGAGTCTCATATTGTGATTGAGAAGCCTATTATGAATAAAGAACGAGAAGAGATATCCAGAAAAGTGAGGAGTCTGGAGCAGAGTATGAGAAACATACAGGCATTGGGAGGACATAAAAGTGTCTCTTTCAAGGACCTGTATATGAGTTTGGAGCAGAGTATGAGAAACATACAGGGATTAGGAGGACACAAAAGTGTCTCTTTCAAGGACTTGTGTATGTTCCCTAATGTTCATTTGCCAATAGGGTTCAAGACCCCAAAATTCAAAAAATATAGTGGTCATGAAGACCCAGTGGCCCACTTAAAAAGGTATTGCAATCAACTCAGAGGAGCAGGAGGGAAAGAGGAGCTTCTTATGGCCAATTTCGGAGAAAGTCTGACGGGAATAACCTCCGAATGGTTTATCGATCAAGACATCTCCCATTGGAATGTTTGGGACGATATGGCTCAAGATTTTGTACAACAATTTTAATACAATCTCGACACTATCCCTGACCGTACTTCTCTCGCAATATGAAGAGAAAACCATCTGAAAATTTTCGAGAGTATGCCATAAATTGGAGAAAACAGGCGTCTAGAGTCAAACCGCCAATGAAGGACCAGGAATTGATTGACATCTTTCTCCAAACTCAAGATTCCGATTACTTCTATCATTTACTAGCCGCGGTTGGTAAGCCTTTCACCAAAGCAATAAAAATTGGGGAAATGGTGGAGAATGAAATCAAATCAGGAAAAATCATAAGCCAAACCGCCCTCAAGGCCACTACACAAGCCATTTAGAGTGGATCGGGTGGTTTTGGAAATCAAAAAAAGAAGGAGGAAGGATCCGTGATGGCATCAGGACCGGACAATGCCCAAAGGGGACGAAACTACCCTTACGTTCAGGTCCAACAGGGGCAACCTAGCCCTCCTCAACATTATTATACACCTCAACCTATTGTTCTTAATGCTCAAGTGTATGCCCAACCTGCTCAGCGTCCACAATGGAAAGCACCTGCGCCACAAGGTTTTCGTCCGCGGTAGCTAAATTTTTTAGCCTCTCGTAATCCGTATGTTCAGGCGGATTATACAAAAGAACAGAGGCCAAGGGAAAACTTCACCCTAATTGGAGAATCGTATACGAGCCTGTTGTGGAGATTGATCAAATTAGGAGGGATTGAATCTGTTTTGCCCTTCAAAGTGGATCCGAATGCAAGTTGGTTTGATCCTAATATAAGGTGTGAGTACCATTCAAACGTCCAAGGTCACAATACCAAAAATTGTTGGAATCAAAAGAGATCCATTGAAAAGTTAATTGAAGGCAAGGCAATCGTAATACAAAAAGAGGAAGCGCGGAACGTCACTGATAATCTACTTCCCAATCACAGTAACACACACGTCGTGGGGATGATTTTTGATGATAGAGACTACAGGCCAACAATCCAAGAAGTGATGGAAATAGGCACCCCGAAGGAAAACCCGGGTGAAGCACTAAAGTCTATGCAAAGAGAACCACTGATCGTGAAAGGAGCGAGTTCCATTATAAGACCCCGAGATTCAAAAAAGATGGTATTATATATTCCTACAAAGCCAAAGGGAATAGAACAGGATGGGCCAAAACTATATGTTCCGAGTGGTCCCGCATAGTTCGACCAACAACACAACAACATGAGAAAAATAACAGAGCCAATTGTTATTGTCACACCTTTTTTTTACCAAATCATTGATTTTATGTTTCGAAAGGGTTTTTATTAATAAAGTGACAAAAGATTGAAAATTTGCTTCGAAAAAGGATTATTTACATTTTTTTTAGATTTGCCACTTGACATAAATTGGGTGTCCCAAGTCACTTTTGGAAATCCTTTTCAAAACAGTTTGACTCTAGAAACTGATCCGCAAATAGAGATTCCGGCTAAGGAATTCTGTTGACCGAGGGAAAGGTGTTGGCACTCCTCGATCCCGTGGTTCGACCACGGTCGCTTGATGGAGCTATATCGGCTAATTTGACAATATAAAATGTATAAACCACCTAAAACACATAAACAATCAAACCAACAAACAAAACAGAATGAATCAAAAATAATGTCCAGTCCGAATTATACAGTCCCCAAAAATAGAAAAAAAAATGCATAAATGTAAATCCTATTCTAAACTAATCCTATACTAAGATCCAATGACTCACCCAATGCCTCGGGCCTTCATCACGAATGTCTTCCGCCAACATAATACGTCGGAGCATTCCCCGATGAATAAATTCAATGTGTCTCGGGACATTCCCCCGCTAAATGAATACATTTGAATTAACTATGATAAACTAGAAAGAAACATTCATACTCACATTCCAACATTCAACCAAAACAACAAGTTCTAAAAATTTCCTACCCGAACCTAGATTGCCTATCCGTTTCAACACATCATAAATCTATCATGATTCATATCAACAATAAATCAAAATTAAACCAAATCTATCCTTTTTGTCAATTTTCAATTCTCACCCCCAAATCCGTTTTATCAATCACCACAATTAGCAATCACCATTTCAACAATTCATACTCATTTTTAGTAACAAATTTAAACAGCAAAACAATATCAGTGAAATCAAGTCGTCATAATCAACCAACACGTAATGCAAACAATCAAAATGAAGAAAAGAGAACGGGTTGAAGAAATGGACCTCAATAGATTTTACTTTTGTCGATAATAAAGAAAATTCGGACTTGGAACTTTTAATAGAACCTTGACAGCGACGAATCCGACCCGAATAGCGGAACAACGATCCAAAACTGATCACAATAATCTGATTAAGACCCAAACAGTACCCAAATTTTCAGAAATAGTACGAAAATCAACGAGCCCCGAAATACCCGAAATCCAATAGAGAACTGAAACTAATTAAAATCGAGTTTCGATGAATGAAAAATGACAAAGAAGACCAAAACAGTGGACGCCGACCAGATTTCGTCCAAATATCAAAGGAAAATAAGAAGGTTTTGGCAATTTTGAGATGGGATCGATCAAACAATAAGAAGGAAAACCAATCGGCAAACTTGAGGACGATTTCGACGAGCTTAAGGCCAATTTCGGTGAAAGTTTTGCCAGAAAAAGCTTGATAAGATCGAACTTCTCCCGGTTTCACTATTTCTGGCCGAAAATCTGAAGCTCCTTCCATTTTTCTTGACCCCTTCCACACTGATATTCGTGTGTACATGTTTCCCAGTGGAAGAGTGTGTTTTTCAGCAACCTAAGTACGCACACGTGAGATTCATGAGGATCTGAAATAGGTGAGTGTATGCGTGTGTGATTTGGTGTGTGTGAGCAATTCTGCCTATTGTGGATGATCCGGAATGGAGAATTCGCTGTTGTACGAGTCTTTGGGAGAAATTGAGGTTGATTTTTTTGTGTATGGTAATGGTGAATAACTATAGAAGAAAATAGAGATGATGATGTGTTCAGTGAAAGAATATGTAGATGAGAGGATCAATTTTTAGTGTGTGTCCCCAATTGTTGTATGTATTTATTTTGTGTAGTGGGGAAAAAAATGTGCCAAGGGTGGGGTATGCAGGTATGGGATTAGGGAGGTGATTAGGGTAGTGGTGAGGTGTAAGAAATTAGTTAGGGTAAGATTAAATTTGTTATAGATTTGATTGCTTTTGTATTTTTGTGAGGTGTTATCACATGGGTGAGAGTGTATAATAACAAGAGGGAAAAAATGGATAAATTGAGTTTTTTGGAGGGACAAAATTAGGTGTCTACAGTCATAAGACACACAAAACAGCTCCCAGTGACAAGCTTGAAAACCATCCCATGGAACTACAACAAAAACACTGTGATGTACAAAGGAAAAGAGGTCATGGAAGAAACAAACGACACAGGGGGCTTGACTCGATCAGGAAGATGCTATGCTCCAGAAGAATTAAGGAGACTAAAACAACTTAAAGATAGTCAAGGGCCAATGAAAAAACCTGTCACAGATGAAGAGGCTGAGGAATTTCTCAAGAAAATAAAAACCAAAGACTATTTCATTTTCGATCAATTGAGGAAAATCCCAGCTCAAATATCATTGTTATCCCTGTTGCTACATTATAAAGAACATTATCAGACATTGATTAAGTTGTTGAATGAAGCATACACCCCGAAGAAAACTACGGTCTGTCAAATGAAAGGATGGTTCATAGAATATTTGAAGCAAATAGAATCACTTTCACTGATGATGAGTTACCTATAGAAGGGTCTGTTCATAACAAGGCTTTGCATCTGACTATCAAATGCGAAGGATATTACATAAAAAGGGTAATGATCGATGGAGGTTTAGGAGTAAATATCTGTCCCCTCTCTACTTTGAAAAAATTAAAAATCGCTCCAGATAGGATCCGATCCAATAATGTATGTGTTCGGGATTTTGATGGTGCAAAACGAGACATAATTGATGAGATTGATCTTGCTTTGGTTATTGGACCAGTTGAGTTTGTGATTGCCTTTTAAGTAATAGACATGGATACTTCCTACAACCTACTTTTAAGAAGACCATGGATCCATACGGCCAGAGCCATACCTTCTACTTTGCATCATGTAGTTAAGTTTGAACACAACAATCAGGAAATTATTATGCATGGAGAGGATGACCTTCTGATACATCGAGATCCTTCTGTACCTTATATCGAAGCAAAAAGGGGTTGTGAATCTTCCATTTATCAGGCCTTTGAAATTGTGACAGCTGATCAAGTTGTGGAAGGCACACCAATTCCAGGGCCTCATCTTTCTTCTACTTCAATCATGGTAGTTATCCAAATGCTACAAAATGGTTATGAACTGAGAAAAGGATTAGGGGTTTCGTTGTAAGGAATTATAAACCCTGTAGATCCATGTGGTAGCCACAACACCTTCGACTTAGGCTTTAAGCCGACTGTAACAGATAGGAAATGGGAAAAAGAACAGAAAAGAAAGGTTTGGCAATTGACAAGTCCGGTTCCACATATTAGCCAATCTTTCACAAAAGCCCAAAAGGAAGAAAATCAAGACCCATCTGCTAACAAGGATGTGGATGAAATATGTCAAGGTCTCAAGGAAATATTTTATGAAGTAAACATGGTTCAGATGGGTGAAGGCCCTAGCCATGCAGATGTGCAGTTCGTTGGGCCAAATGTCAAGCTCACTAACTGGGAAGCCACTCCTTTCCCCACAAGGAAGGAGTCTTGGTAGTTTATTTTGTTGTTTATCTTTTCTTTCTTTTGCATTTTGGATTATTCTCAGGGTTGTAATCCACATAGTTTAGTTGCTCTGCTTTGATGTTAACCCTCCTATCCTTTTTGATTCAATGAAATGAAATTCAAGTTTCCTAGTAAATTTATCTTTTCTTCCCTCTTTTAATTTTCATTTTTTTTATCTTATTTTAGTTATGTTAATACTGGCTTTGATAACATGGCATACACGCGGAGTTCATGTTTAGATCCTAAAAAGTTGTCTAATCTCAAATCAACAAACCAAACTGTAGATGAATACGATGAAGATGAAGCTGATAAGGAAGTCAAAAAAGGAATGGATAAATTTGAGGATAAGCCCAAACCCAATTTAAATGACACTGAGATAATAAATTTGGGAACTGGTGAGGAGGTTAGAGAAATAAAAATAAGTATGCATGTGGATCAAAATATCAAGAATGATATTGTTCAGATTTTGTATGAGTATAAGGATGTTTTTGCTTGGTTTTGTGATGATACACTGGGTCTAAGCATTGATTTGGTAGTCCACAAACTGCCTACATACCCTAATTTTTCACCGGTCCAGCAAAAGCAAAGAAAGTTTAAAACTGACGTGAGCGATAAAATCAAAGAGGAAATCATGAAGCAATTAAATGCGAACGTGATCAGGGTCGCTCAGTACACCACATGGTTGGGTAATGTGGTGCCCGTATCAAAGAAAGATGGTAAAATCAGAGTTTGTGTTGATTATAGGGATTTGAACAAAGCAAGCCCTAAAGATAACTTTCTGCTACCCAATATTCATATCCTTGTTGATAATTGTGCTAAACATGAGATTCAATCTTTCATGAATTGTTATGCCGGATATCACCAGATCTTGATGGATGAAACGGATGCAGAAAAGACTGCTTTCACCACCCCGTGAGGTACTTATTGCTACAGGGTAATGCCATTTGGTTTAAAGAATGCGGGAGCTACGTACATGAGAGCTATGACTACTATTTTTCATGACATGATACACAAAGAAGTAGAAGTATATGTTGATGATGTCATTATCAAGTCCAAGACATAAGTCGATCATGTATATGACTTGAGGAAATTCTTTAAAAGGTTGCAAAAGTATAATCTTAAGCTCAATCCAGCCAAGTGTACATTTAGAGTTCCATCCGAAAAAAATTTGGGTTTCATAATTAGCCTCAGAGGCATTGAATTGGACCCCTCCAAGGTAAAATCCATTTGAGAATTGCCGCCTCCGATGAATCAAACCGAGGTCATGAGTTTTCTTGGAAGGCTGAATTATATAAGCTGGTTCATCGCTCAGCTCAATACTACATGCGAACCAATATTTAAGTTGTTGAAAAAGGATGCTGCTATCCAATGGACAGACGAATGTCAAGAATCATTTGATAAGATTAAAGAATATTTGGCAAATCCTCCAGTACTGGTCCCACCGAAACCTGGTAGGCCTTTATTTCTATATCTGTCAGTGATGGATAATTCTTTTGATTGTGTTTTAGGACAGCATAATATCACAGGCAAAAAAAAAAAGGCAATCTATTATTTGAGCTAGAAGTTCACAAGTTATGAGGTAAAATATATTCTTTTAGAAAAGACATGTTGCGCCCTAACTTGGATTGCTCAGAAATTGAAGCATTATCTGTCGTCCTACACAACCTACCTCATAGCTCGAATGTATTCTTTGAAGTATATTTTTGAGAAACCTATGCCCACAGGCAGATTGGCAAAGTGACAGATTTTACTTACAGAGTTCGACATTGTGTATGTCACTCGTACCGCTATGAAAGCACAAGAATTGACCGATTATTTGGCAGAGAACCCAGTTGACAATGATTATGAGCCTTTACGAACCTACTTTCTTGATGAAGAGATTAATTCAATTGAGGATGATGTTCAAGGGGATGTTTATGCGTGGAAATTATATTTTGATGGAGCGGTCAATGTCAAAGAAATAGGGATTGGGGCGGTTCTTGTCTTAACAACCAGGCATCATTATCCCGCCACAGCACGACTTCGTTTCCTTTGTACTAATAACACAGCAGAATATGAAGCTTGCATCATGGTTTTAAATATGGCAATAAATATGGATGTACGTGAGCTAGTGGTGTTGGGAGATTTCAATTTGCTCATTCGACAAATTCAAGGTGAATGGGAAACTAGAGATATCAAGCTCATCCATACAAACAATGTTTAGAGGACCTCAGCAAAAGGTTCAAGTCTATCAAGTTTAGATATATTCCCAGATCCCACAATGAGCTAGCTGATGCTCTGGCTACCCTAGCTTCCATGCTTCCATACCTAGGAAATACGTACATCGACCCATTGGAGATACAGATACAAGATCAACATAGTTATTGCAATATAAGTGATGTAGAACGAGAGAATGAACCCTGGTACTATGATATCAAACGTTTCCTAAAGTTAAAAGAATATCCAATACACACAATGCTGATAAAAAAAGGACTATTAGGCGACTTGCTAATGATTTCTTCTTAAGTGGGGAGATTCTGTACAAACGAACTCCAGATTTGAAATTGTTGAGATGTGTTAATATTCAGGAAGCTGAAAGAATCCTGAATGAAGTACATTTGGGGGTATGTGGTTCGTATATGAATGACTATGTTTTAGCGAAGAAGATTATGCGGGCAGGATATTATTGGTTGACTATGGAGCAAGATTGCTTTCGCTTTGTTCGCAAGTGTTATCAGTGCCAAATTTACGATGATACGATTCACTCGCCACCTTCAGAACTGCATCCTATATCTGCTCCTTGGCCATTCGTTGCATGGGGCATGGACGTAATCGGTCCAATAGAACCAAAAGCTTTTAATGGGCATCGATTCATACTGGTCTCTATTGACTATTTCACCAAATGGGTAGAAGCTGCTACATTCAAATCAGTCACGAAGAAAACTGTAGTGGATTTTGTTCATTCCAACATCATATGTCGTTTTGGTATACCGAAGTCTATTATCACGGACAATGCAACCAATCTCAATAGTCATCTAATGAAGGAGGCTTGCGAGCAATTCAAGATTGTGCATCATAATTCTACTCCTTACCGTTCCAAAGCAAATGGAGCCATTGAAGCAGCGAACAAGAATATTAAAAAGATTCTTAGGAAAATGGTCTAAGGATCTCGACAGTGGCATGAGAAATTACCGTTTACTCTTTTAGGATATCGTACAACTATTCGTACATCGACTGGCTCAACTCCTTATTTACTAGTCTATGGAACTGAAGATGTGATACCCGCAGAAGTCGAAATTCCCTCGCTTCGAATCATTGTTGAAGCCGAGATTGACGATACTGAATGGGTCAAGTCTAGACTAGAACAATTATCATTAATAGATGAAAAAAGGATGACGGCAATTTGCTTTGGCCAATTATACCAACAGAGGATGGCACGAGCTTACAATAAGAAGGTACGTCCTAGAAAATTCGAGGTCGGCCAACTTGTTGTAAAACACATCCTTCCATATCAAGAAGAGACTAAAGGAAAGTTTGCTCCAAACTGGCAAGGTCCATACATAGTTAAACAAGTATTAT
Source organism: Capsicum annuum (assembly GCF_002878395.1). Lineage (NCBI taxonomy): Eukaryota > Viridiplantae > Streptophyta > Magnoliopsida > Solanales > Solanaceae > Capsicum > Capsicum annuum. The sequence continues at coordinate 6,566,301 of NC_061115.1, read as the reverse complement.
CAAATGTAGCTTTGCAGCTTGCAGATATGGACGAAAAAATGGAATATAAAGCTATTAATGTCGATTCAGTCAAAAGATATTATATTTGACACACATGTGCTTAACATTCTTAAGTTGAGATAACGAAAGACCATAATTCTACTTAACTAAATGTCGTTAATCCCTTGTGAGCCCTTCGAGCTTTATTTACCTTTCCTTGCTTTCCCTCTTTGGAGCCAAAAAAACACTTCTTATAGGTGAAAACCCATGGAGGCACCCATAAGATGATTCAAAAAAAAAAGAAAAAGATAATGTGTATATCATTGAACTACTTTCAATCTGATTCCTAAATGGATACGTAGGCAGCCCTATTTTGGGGTTCGGTCCGACCAAAATAATAAAAAATTAATTAAAATTGAAAATCTTAGTATTCAAAGAAACCGAGACATATATCCTACTATCACTTTTATATGGCTCCTAAGTTGTAATTTATCCTAAAAATCCTTGTCCCTTTGTCCATTAAAGACCTTTCGATCACTTTTCGAGAATGTCAAGCCTTGTGTGCCGTTAAAAAAAACGTCTTGTAGATGAAAACCCATGGGGCACCACAAGATATCAAAAAAAAATAAAAAAAATCTTATAGGTGAAAACCCTCAGGAGCGCCATAAGACAATGATGAACGAGACAACTGAAATTAGAGAGGTCAATTGTAAAAATCCTAAAAGGATAGCTTTAGTCAAATAAAGTTTATCATGACAGGACAAAGATCAAGAAGGATGATTTGATTTGATTGAAAGGTGCAGCCTAATTCGAGATTAGACAATTTTGAAGGGTCAAATGTCTACTCCAAATTGCGTGTCATGCTTCATTGAAGTTAATATACACCTCCAAATAAGCTTCCTTCCTTTACTGTTAGAAATACCTTCTATTTAAACATAATCCTTTTATTTCTTCTTTTGACTTTTCCTTATTTCATTTTTACATGCTTTATTTTTTTTTATGCGTAAGTCTTCCATCAAATGCAACATAAAGAAAGATGCGCAAAATTGACCATGGCTCCCAGTGAAATTGAGCAGAGATTATTGGGTGTACACCACCTTGACAAGGACAGGGAGCCAGTTAAGATAAGTATTACGAGCGAAACATTTGAAAATGAAGAACAAAATCGTACTAAAACAAACAGAGATGCAATAGAATTTGAAAGACAAAGATTCAAGCTCGCCAACCAATTAGTTGAATCAACCGTATCAAGTTGGGGCAAGGATAAGACAAACCTCCAAGGGATTCAAGGTCACAAACCAACTACCAATTTTAAAACTCACAATTTTTTTCTTTGCTTGAACAGGGACAAAGTAGTCTTGTGAAGTTTATTGGGAAAAACAAGTATAGCAAAGTTAAGTTTTCTTAAATTTTCTCTTTTTGTTATACTCCTATAATTCTAAGTTTGTACCAATATAATTATAATAGTAATAATAATAATAATAATAATTAAAAAAAAAAAAAAACCTCATATTCAAAACTGGGACATTTTTTTTCTTTTCTAAAAAAAAATTCTAATCTTATTTCATCTTCATAGGGCGTCATCCCCTGGTTGACATCTTATCTCATCTTCATAGAGCGTCATCCCCTAGTTGACATCTTATTCGTCTTCATAGGGCGTCATCCTCTAGTGGACATCTTATTTCGTCTTCATAGGGTGTCATCCCCTAGTTGACATCTTATTTGTCTTCATAGGGTTCCATCCCCTAGTTGACATCTTATTCGTCTTCATAGGGCGTCATCCCCTAGTTGACATCTTGTTCATCTTCATAGGGCGTCATCCCCTAGTTGACATCTTATTCGTCTTCATAGGGCTTCATCCCCTAGTTGACATCTTTTTTTGTCTTCATTGGGTGTCATCCCCTAGTTGACCTCTTATTCGTCTTCATAGGGCGACATTCCCTAGTTGACATCTTATTTCGTCTTCATAGGGCGCCATCCCCTAGTTGACATCTTATTTTGTCTTCATAGGGCGACATCTTCTAGTTGACATCTTATTCATCTTCATAGGATGCCATCCTATAATTGACATCTTATTTCGTCTTCATAGGGCGTCATCCCCTAGTTGAAATCTTATTCATCTTCATAAGGCGTCATCCCTTAGTTGACATCTTATTTCGTCTTCATAGGGTGTTATCTCCTAGTTGACATCTTATCTCGTCTTCATAGGGCGCCATACCCTAAATGAAATCTTATTCACCTTCATAGGGCGCCATCCCCTAATTGACATCTTATTCGTCTTCATAAGGCGTCATTCCCTAGTTGACATCTTAGGAAACATCATTTCCTAATCTTTCTTATCCGTTTTCATAAGGCGTCATCCCCTAGTTGACATTTTATTTCGTCTTCATAGGGCGCCATCCCCTAGTTGATATTTTAGGAAACAAATCTTCCTATTTTTTTTTCTTTATGTCTCCATAGGGTACGACAATTCCTAGTCGCATTTTAAGAAGTAAATATCCTAACTCTTTTTCATGCATTCATAAGGCATAACTTCCTTTGATTGCATTATTGAGAATAGGGTTCTTATTTTACTGCGCACCTAGCCTAGATTTCTATCATTTCTATTTATTTATTTATTTTTAAACTAGTTTATAATTTTTTCTAATAACTCACAAAATTTTTCTAGTGCAAACTGGGGCAGAAAATTTTGTTTGTTTTATTTTGTTTTCTTTGATGGCTTGCAGGTTTTCTGCAAAACACAGGTTTAATGTCGAGAATGGCATTCCATCTCTGATTTGAGTAGAGAAGAATGATTAGTTTGAAAATACAGAGTCAGTTTTGCATCTGTAGCGGCCCAACATCTCAAGAGTCATCTTCATGTCTTCTAATCAAGAAAACAAGCATGCAAAATATTCTATGAACTATCATTTGGTAGAGTGTCAATGATTCAATCCAAGTTTCAAGTTCAAGTCTCAAATCCTAACTTCAAGATCAAAGTCTGAGATCAAGGTACCCACCAGAAGAAGGTGAGGCGATAACTGAAGATCCAAGAGGAAGATCTGAAGTAAGAGAATCAAGACAATAGAATAGATAAGATCTTGTATCTTCTTTCTAGTTTCATTTTTTTCTGATGTAATAAAAAAGCCACGGACCGAAAACTCGACGGGACCTTAATTCGACTCTCCAACTCACCCATTCATTCCTACACCCACTTGAACTACACGTGACCTGATCCTCTTGTAATCCGAGATATGTAGGATACCCAAAGCCAGGGCTCGGTCACATTTCTTTCTTACTTACTTACATATTACTTTTGAATAGATGGTTGGGCCAAAAAATTAGCCATGTTTACTTCTTTGCTTGAAAATTCTCCATATTTCTAAGCAAAGAGGGACATTCTGTAAATGCCTAATTTTTTACCAAACCTAAGTGTTTTTTTCGTCTTTTTAGTGTTCGATTTGTTTTTTTAGGGTCTAAATTAGATATTTTAAGTTTATCTTATTTTTATTAAATATGTTTTAAAAAATTTTAAAACTGCAAAAATAGAGTCACATTTTTAAATAAGTTTTTTTTATTATTTATTTATTTATTTTTTAGGAAAAAGAAAATTTGCTAAACTATATTGGTTTTCTTCTTTTAACTTTTAATAAATAATATAGTGATATTAATACTCCGTAATCATGTTTTAAGACTAATTATTTAACTTGTATTTTATTGGTTTTAGATAAATTTTATGTTTCTTTTTTATTTTTCTTTATTTTTATTTAAAACATTAATATTAAAATAATTAAAAAAAAAAAAGAGTCCTAAAACTACCCATGTTCCTATAACCAACCCCCATTTTCCCATATCCTCCTCCCTCACGTTCAGCATACACATACACTCATATAATACACACACACAACAGAAGAGGAGGACGGCTGAAGACAATTAGAGGAGACAACAACATTGAAAACAAGAGACAAAGAAGAAATTGAATTAAAAAGAGAAGTGAAGAGGTTAAAGTTGTGAGATTTCTGTTCGAGTTTTCCGGACGTCATTCGTTCTTTCCTTTAATTAGTTCATCACACAGGTTTCAACTCTATTTATTTTATGTATTTTGTTTTAATCTATAGTGAATGAAAGTATGAATCAAAGAATGAATGAAGATGTTTAAATGATTTCATGCATTATTTAGTATGTAAAGTCTCTTCCAATATTGTATCTTATTTGCTTATGACTATCTTTATATTGTGTTATTGATATGATATTTGTATTTGACTAAGCATGTGTATGTTTTCGTATACAAGCTCGCTTCTTTTTGTGTACTTACTCTATGTGTTACTTTGTTTAACAATTGAAAGAACTTATCATCAACTTATTTTAAGATTTTATTTACGTTCCATTCCATTTTTGGAGGGCTGATAGAATTAAATACACACTCGTTACATAGAAGGCGTGGGCTATTCAAACATGGAAGAAGTGTAGTATGTTACGGTCATTGTTAGAATATTTGATGCTATAAAACACACTTTGTTGATATAATTATTTTTTAAGTTTAGGAAATTATATTGGGGCGTTTATCAAGTTCCTTTTACGTTCAAAAAGAAATCAGATTTAGGCCCCATGATGTTAAGGGGCCCAAACTTTCTTAATATTACTATTAATTTATTTAAAACTTAATGTAATATTTGTTCAAATAATTTTTTTTATTTAGCACTATTAAGTTATATAATGAATAGTTATAGATAATTAGATCTTATTTTCATATTGTAGAAAGTAGTATATCTTATTTTAAGAATATATTTAGTTCATTACACACAAAAATTCAATTTCTCATAGTAAGAAAACCAAGGAAAGAGGGAACTGTGCAAATAAAAGAAAAACAGAACATTTTCTTGAAAGTGGAAATTAATGAACCTTTATAATTGGGGTATGCATAATTGATTATGATGTTCTGGCAATTTACGTGTTCAAAAAAAAAATTGTAATATTTTCTGTTAATGAGAACTATCGAGTTAAAGGCCATTTTAATGTTATTAATAGTGATAGTATCACATGGTCCATAACACTCATTTTAAGTTGAAATATTTTTATTAAATAATTTATATCTTTCATAATTACTTCTTCACTGTATGACTCTGATTCATGCTTTATATAATTTTGTTCCTTGGCATGGTTGCATCTCATTTGTTAAATTGATATGTAATGGAATGATGATACTCGATTTTCTTAAAGTGAAGAATTGTCACATTTAACTCAAAGATCCTTAGGCCAATAATTGGTTGGTTTAAGTTTTAGTGTAGTGTCGATATTTATTTAGTCCAATAAGCGTGAGAATGAGCAAGAATAGTTGTGGTTTTATTCGAGACCCGTCATAATTGAAAAAAAAAAATAAAGGAGAGGGAAAACCCATTTGTAAGGGAGCGAACTCGAAAAGAATGATTTACATTCTTGATCTTTAGAAAATTAAGAATTTAATAATACAATTGAAAGTTAGTGATGACGTTGGAAAGCCCTGCTACCAATCATTCGCTATAATAAAATTAACCTGCCATTTGAAGCCGATTGAACTGGGTTGGGTAGATTTTAAAACCTATTACGTGCTTATCTAGACTAGAAAATAGGGACGACTCATTAATGCCTCAAAGGCGTGAGAAATATGTCAAAACTCATGGTAAGGCCGAAAAGTACTGCTACTGGTAAAGCTACGTAATCACATAATAGACAGTTTGAATAATTTTAAAATAAATTAAAAGCAAGAGGTAATTAAATTTTTAGGCTAACAAATATCATATATTCAAAAGATTAATTTAAGCCAGATGTAAGTCATTAAAGTGACCGTGCTAGAACCACGGGACTCGAGGGGTGCCTAACACCTTCCCCTCGGTCAACAGAATTCCTTATTTGGATTTCTAGTTCGCAGACCAAAAAGAAAGAGTCATTTCCTTTTGATTGGGATTCAATAAGGTGACTTGAAATACCCAAACTCAATTTCAAGTGGCGACTCTGTAAATAAAATAATCCCTACTCAAAACGTCACTTTAATTGAAAAAACTCATTTTCTCTAAAACCAACTCCTTAGCAGGGTTGGGGTGGTAAAAATAGGTGTGTGACAATAGCCATTGATGGTATAATTGTTTAACCTCATTTATATAAATTCATTTGTATCATTATTTTCTTCACTCTCCTATCGAAATTTTAGCTCCAGCCAAACTCTGCAAATTTTCAAATTTGAATTCTTCAAGTAATGAGAAGTTAGAACTTCAAGTAAATGAAATTCTTTGATGGGTTTGATGGGTTCTTAAAATTTTTAAAGAAAACAAAAATTTTGCATCACTGGAGTTTCAGAAATTCTTCAACTTGATGAGTTTCATAAACTCCGGCCACCACTACTTCACCGAAGTTTAGAGCAGTTTCAATATTTTTTTCCTTCGATTAAACTAATCGAAATGAAAGCAACTGGAGAGGGGAAGGGGGCATCAGCGAGACGAATGACCACTGTCATTGTTGTTTGGAGAAAATGATTTTGTGGGAGAAGGGGGGAGGGCGGGGGCATTGCTACAACAATAATTTGGGGGGTGGGATACCTGGGGAAGGTAATCTTGGGATGAGGGGATTGGCTGGGGCAGTTGCAACCAATTGAGATGGAGTACTTGGAGAAGATGATGTGGGGATTTTAAAAAGTTTAAATTAATTATTTAAAAATTAATTTTTTTAACTTTAATTTATTTAAAATAATTATTTTACACAAGAACGCTACATGTTTTTTTAATTGTTCGTATGTTATGTCAGCAGTGTGTGTATTACACACACTTTATAATATCAGTTGATTGATAAAAGTGTCAAAATGACACAGTTAATAGCTAGTTTAGGTGTTTAAAACGAACATCGTCTACTTTAGGTCTTAAAGTGAAAGATCGTACCAAGTTTAGGTGCTTATCGATGGGTTGAGCTGTTCTTAATAATGCATAATCCCTCAACAAACATCTAATAAATATGAATAAGCTAATTATATTGAGACACTATATTTATTATTTTTCTTAATGAATGTGAAGAGTTAAAACTACACGTATTAGCGGGCGAAGATAAAGTACTCACTCTTATCCTTTTTACTTGTCACATTTTGCTTCACAAAAGATTATTAGTCATAAGTCGTCATCTTGATCATATTAATACAACAAAAAGATATATTTTAAAAAAATTGATCGAAATTTATGTAATTTTATCCTCAAGAAGCGAAATGTGATGGGAAAAAAGTAACATGGGGAAGTACTCTCTCTGTCCATTTTTACTTATCCACTTTTATATTGACACGAGAATTAAGAAGTAGTAAATGCTAGGAATAATTTTATTATATTGTTTTTTGAATATAATAAATTTAATATTTTAAGAAATATAATTAGATAATAAATTATATTTAAGATTAACGATAAAATGAATAGAAATAGGTAAGTTATCCATTGTTTTTTATAAATATTGCTGGACATTGGACGGAGTAGTAAAATTTCATATTATACAAATATAATTTTCATTTTGCTTTTTAAGCAAGATACGATGTCGTTAGACATACTTTATATAAACAATAATTTTACATTACATTTGATTTTTTTGGGGGGTTTTAAGAGAGGTTTTTACAACAACTCACAAAAACAAAAATGTTGGGAAGAAGATTTATCTCCTTCTTGCGTCGCACTCCATCACCGTAAGATTATTTTTTAATTTTTTTTTAAATTGCAATTTTTGCAATATAGTTAATTTTTCTGTTATATATTGTAATTATCATGAATAAATATAACAGGGAATTAGGAATATAAGGGAAAAAAATTAAGGGATCTTTTATATATATAGTCATTTGGATTTAATGTTTATTTTTTCTAGCTGGATTCATAGATTATATGTCCCTCCGTCCCAATTTATGTGAGTAGTTTGACTGGGCACGGAGTTTAAGTAATAGAGGATGAATTTTGATACTTATGATCTGAAATAAGTTATAATATGTGTTTGTGTTGCTATAAATCTATCTTATTAAGGTGAATTTGATATTTTAAAGTCAAATTGTTAAGTACTAAATATATAAACGAGCTATTCTTTTTGGGATTGACTAAAATGAAAGTGCATCACATAAATTGGGACAGAGGGAGTATTAATTATACACAGTGATACACATATACATTGCTTGCTATTTTGAGTTCATGTGGTTGAGTGGAAAGCTATTCGAGTTAATTCCTCAAAAATAAATTAGGGTAGATCAATAAGAAAATTTTGTTACTTTGATCATTCATGAAGTATTTAGTGATGGGTATGGAGGATTTATGTAGTCTATCCCAACTGATTCGGTGTTGAGGTGTTAGTTGATTGCATAGGCGGATTCAAGATTTGAACCTTATAGATCCGGGTTGCCACTGAATCCATTGACTATTTGAGTTAACTGTGTTCGTAATTGAGTGAAGGGTGAAAAACACACCCTTTGGGTCTAACCGCAAATAAAACGTGAGCTTTAGTGAAAAAAGGAGCAAAGCTAGAAAATATATAAATATATATGTCTAGTCTAAGTCTAAGAAGGTGCCTTCAAAGCTTAAAGGTAAGTTCTATAGAGTGATAGTCCTACCGACTACGTTGTATGGAGCAGAGTGTTGGCCAGTAAAGAATTCCCACATTCAAAAGTTGAAGGTGGCGGAGATGAGGATGTTGTGGACTTACCAGGAGAGATATGGTTAGAAATGAAATTATTCGGGAGAAGGTAGGAGTGGATCTTGTAGAGGACAAGATGCGAGAAGTGAGGTTGCGTTGGTTCGGACATGTGATGAGAAGGACGCGGATGCTCCAGTTCAGAGGTGTGAGAGGATGACTATGAATAGTTTTCGGCGGGCTAGAGGTAGGCCGAAGAAATATTAGAGGGAGGTGATTAGACAGGACATGGGGCAGTTACAGATTACGGAAGACATGACCCTTGATAGGAAGGTGTGGAGGACGCGGAGTAGAGTAGAGGGCTAGTGGGTAAGAGTACGTTCGGAATAGTAGGAATGAGTGCTCTGTTTGTTTTGGTGTCTGTAGTGTCTCATGGCCTCTTGTTCATGGTGTTTTGGTGATGTGTATGATTTAGTATAACCAGTTTATAAATATTACTTTGTGGGTGTCTTGTATTCTTTAGTATCTGGCGGTGTGCCACCCCTTGTTTGTTGTTTGCTTCTATGTTTTTGTTATATTTGTTATCTGTCCTGAGCTGGGGGTCTATCAAAAACAACCTTTCTACTTCATCCGAGGTAGTGGTATGGACTGCGTACACTCTATCCTCCTCAAACCCCACTTTGTGGGAATATACTGCGTATATTGTTGTTTGTAGTCTAAGTCTAATAATTATAAGCATGATTTTTACAAATATATGAACACAAAAATTGAAAAAAAAAATTACGATAAAGTGAAATATCAATTCTTTAGTGTTGCATCTTTTGAAGTGGCTTAGTGGCAACTGAAAGTGTGCCTTAGAACCTTGATGATGACACTAAACCGCACATTAAGCGAGGCGAAGTGCTCGACACATTTTTCGAACCTCGCTTCAGGGCTTTAGCGCGCCTTTAACAACACTGTAACACACTTAAGGTAGAATGTTTTTTTTTGAGTTTCATACCTGAACTATCAGCTGTGTGAGTTTTCTATCGGGACTATCATTAACTATTTATCAAAACACAACTTGATTATTAATTGTTTGAGTTTCATACCTGCACGTTTAGGTAAGAAAAGTGAACAATTAATAGTTTATGTGTGTCTTGATAAATGATTGATGATAGTATAGTAGGAAGCAGCTCAAGCACCTGGTAGTTCAGGTATGTAACTCAAAAAATGGAGATGTTTTAGGTGTGTTGTTGACCATTATCTCTTCATAATTTAATATTTGTGCATACTTAATAGGTTTCGTAACATATAGAAAGTTTAAACCAAAGCTATTGTTATTGGTTGAATCTGTAGTGAATATAGATTCTGCCATTGGTTGACTGATTGATAGATTGATTGATATGATGTAGTTCGGGAAAAGTGGAAGTGGAGGAAGGGAAGGCAAAGACATGGGGTCGAAGGATAGTGTCAGGGACCTTGATTTGCTTAACGGGAGGTGTTGCTCTAAGTGCTCTTGATGATCTTTCCATATATCATAGCTGTAGCAGGTTTGCTTCTCTGCTTCCTCTCATCCGTGTGTTTTTGACAATATCGATGGATTATCCTTTTCTCTGTGTGTTTTGGGAAAGCTCCTGCTTCTTTGATTGACCCGTAGAATGCCAGATGAATATTCAAACTTGTTTTTTAAACGTTGATTTTTTGTCTTCCTCTTTTGGTTTATGAGGCTTTTATAATATGATTATGTTCTTTGAGGCTCTTCTGGCTGGAATTCATTTTCTCAGTGTTTTATCTGCTTTTATTGACAAGATAGTGGTAAAATTATTATTTTCACTAGAATTTAGGAATTCCCTATTAGTTAGTGTTAACAAGGGAAGAGTTATGAAGTAAGGATTAATTCGATCTGGTGTTTATATTCAAAATAGACCTTTCCCCAAGGATTTAGCTGAAATAGTAAAGGTGGTACTAGCTCGATGTGTGGTAGGCGCCTGTCAGCAGTTTGAATCCCGGCTTGTGAACCAAGTCACGTATTTAATTGGAGAAGGGTAGATGGACGACCCATTATCCACCGAGTTTCAAAGGTGAAAAGAACGAAACTCAAGGTTATCTCTTTTAAATGAAAAAACCCGAGAATTTCGCTCTTTCCAGCTTTGAAACTCGGTGGATAATGGGTCTTTACTCTACCCTTCTCCAATTATATACCAGAGTTAATCTTATTATAACTTATATTCTAAATAGATCTTATTTATCACATTTAGATCATGCAAAGAATCTTGACTCTGGTAAGTTGAGCTTTTCTATGATATTGCTAGCTAATGGATGGTTTAATGTCCAAGTACTTTTGAGATGCTCTCGACCCTCTGCCCAAATCATCTTAAGCTCTTGTTGAATATTTCAGAGACATGCTATTCCAACTCTAATAGTGAAGCAAGTCTGCAGCCAGACTTAGCATTTTATGTTTGTTGTTTGATGCATTACAAAAGAAAGAATACAGCAATTTGTATGATTTTAATAATCGATAAATGCATATCTTGATCATTTATGCTGTTATATGTAGTATTTATAAGGATGGAAGTGGAACAACAACTCTAGGATAATTTCACCTTGGTCTCAATTACTACAGTGATATTAGTGGTGAACCGTTGTTAATTGAGAGCTTGAGAAGTAATGATACCTTACTCTGTTATTTGAGAGGATTGCATTATGACCATAAATGGATTTCTCTTTACTTGGGTTCTCCAATGATGTTGCACTCCTTCCCTTTATGAGATTTTTAAGCTTTGGGTGGGAGTAGACGAAACGAATAACTGAAAGCAGTGATGGCAAAAGGAGAAGATGATCTACACCAAAGGGTGCCTTGGGGGGGTGGGGGGTGAACATAGGAGACGTTGTTTGTGTTAAGTGTTCCACATTGATGGAAGAAATTCGTTGTCGTTCCTTTTATGGTCTTAGCCAATGCTCACCTCAGGTGCTAATTTGTGGTTGAGTTAGGCCCAAGGTTCATTCCTAACATATCATAACTGGATGTGTATATAAAGGTAATATATTCATACCTATATATAATTTTCTTTTTGATAGAAAGTATGGTGTTTAAAAAATGGGATTAAGGCTCAAAGAAGGGTTTAAGAGATAAAGAATGTATATTTGGCTAGATTTAAATTGGCTAGAATTGTGGATCAAAGAAGGCCTAATATCCTTCTTCAAAAATCGGTGTCATCCATTATTTTGCTTCGGAAAACATTTAGAGCAAGTTCCACAGATGTTCCATGTTGAGAAGTAAATCTTGAGTACCAAACTCACATGGTAAATTGACATGGTTCCTTGCATCCCCAGTATGTCCTCATTCCTTTCACAAAGTTAGCAAGTCCCCGGGGACACAAAAGCTTGCACTCTTTTCCTGTATAATTGATCTTCTTCTCCCTCTTCCTGCCTTGGGCTATCCATTTCCGCTAAAAGAGTTCTGTTGATTATCTTTGTTGACAGTCAACGTCATCATTGGTTGTGAAGAGACCTTTAACATTCAAAACCAAAGCTGTTATTATTGACGGAAAGCACATTTTCTTATTTTTGGGCTTAAAACGGCAACCGCTGATGGGTCATATTTGTCTTGTTACTCATATTAAGAAGTTTCTTTGAGTAGATGATATGAAACAAGGATGTTTTGTTAGTAAAGGCTCTAGATATATTGGTATTGACGACCACAGTGTTCAGGGAAGCGTGATGCGGAAAAAAGCGACAAGGTTCCGCATCACGCATTACGCGATGCTGCCGCATCATTGAATTGAATCGCAATTTAAAGAAAAAAAGATCAAATAACATCCAAACAGTAATTCATAACTGAAAAAACCACAACAACTATATAAACAACAATAAAGACAATATATATAAGCAAAAGTTTAAACGAAACACCAAAATCACAGGTTTGATCGCCAAAATCAGAGGAAAAAAAGAAGAAGCGAGGAGCAAAAGTGGAAAAAATAGAGAAAGAAAATAGAGCAAAACAGTAACTGATCGCAGCAGTGAACAACAGAAGTGAAAAAAAGAAAAGAAAAAAACAGTGAAGTTGCAGCAGTGAAAAACATCAAAACAGAGAAGAAAGAAGGAAGAAAAATTACCATAAAATCTTAGCGAAGAAGAAAAGAGGTCGACTCTCTTCAAAGCTAAATCCTAAAAATTTGCGAAAGTGAAGGTAACAGTGATCCGAGTCTTTTTTAACTTTAAAATTGATCCGACTCTTTTATTTTTAATTTAAAAATGGCCCTACAAATAAAATCAACTCGCATCTCGCATCATAGGATTATGCGCCCGCATTTGTTAAATAGCCTCGCATCAGTTACTCGCATCGGGAAAGCCTTGCATCGCATCGCATCACCGCATAATGCGATGATGCGCTCGCATTTCAGAACACTGGACGACCAATCCATTACTAACATAATTCAGAATTGGTTGAGCCTTGTAGCACATAATTGTACCTTAATGTTTCCTTTTAGCTAGTTTCCATTAAATCCAGATTTAGAGTTTTGATAAATGCTAGAGTTACCTTATCATCGACATTAAAAGGCTGCAAATTTCACAGATTTTTGCTTGTGAGTAGTCGATAAGGCTGCCCATTACAGTATAAATATTGGTGTTTTCATGCAGGTTATTATAAAACTCCATCGATAAATCCCCATAAAAGTTAGTTGGATTCCTTGCAAACTCCACCCATCGATTATGGTTGATGATTTCATTACTGAACATTTCTATGCCATTTCCAGGGTCGAAAACCATTACTTTTTTCTCAACTAGGGTCTTACTGGTCATGTGTAACCAGGATGACGTTGACTTAGATTAAGTAGAGTTCTGTGCCATGGTAGAGGAGAGTAGAAGATTGTAAGAGAGAAAATAGAACACTGGTGGAGATGTGTTGATTTTGGTGGAGTATAAAGAATTCTGGTGATCTAAAGGTTAAAAAGCGAATTATTTTTATAAACAAATGGCCCTCCTCTTTTAGTCTTATATTGACACGTTTTTCCCTAAAAATAATAGCTACAAATGCATCTATTACAATCAAGATGTGTTGGTTCGTAGGGGTAAGGAGCCAAGGGGTGGCAAAAAATCAATGAACTCTACAGCCTTCATGATGCCAATCACAAGGAAACTCTAGCCTTTATCAAGACTCAAAATTTGGATTTAATGAATGAAACACTATGCCCATTTGGTGCAAATGGATTAAAAAGTAACATTAAGGGTACAAATATGTGTTACAAGGCTAGACCAATTCTGAATTTTGTTGGTAGTAGATTGGTCCCAAATACCAATATTTTTAGAATCTTTGCTGAGTACCAACTGAATTTCCTTGATTTGTACCATCTATTAAAAAGACCTCTTAATGTGGGTAACTAGATTAATGTGATTAAACCAAAAGAAAGTATGGTTTCTTATCAACAATAACGACGTTGGTTTTGAGTGATAAGAGTTCTACCGGGACCAATAATACCCGATGATGTCAAAAAAGGTAATCAATAGAACTCTTTGGAGGAAATAGATAATCCAAGGGAGAAGAAGATCCCACTATACAGGAATAGAGGACAAGCGTTTGTGCCTCTAAGTTACCTGCTAATGCCATTCTATGATCTTCTACCCCTGCTCGTATACCCTTGAAATGTGTTCTTGCCCACTGCAACTTCCCTTGCCAATCCAATGCTTGCCTTTGTGTTCCTTGCTACTGGAGGATTTTTTTTTGTATGGAAGCAGATATTCACACTTATCTGCACTACAACGAAGTCATAGCAAATTATCCATCATACCTGAAAGAGCTATTTTCTTTCTACTATATTACTTCCAAAACCTGCTGGCCTAAAGATGAATATCCACCTTGGCAGCCATGATTGTTACATACTAATTTTAAGGCACCTTGAGGAAATCCCTCTCAGCTTTAGATACTTGGCCATTTATCTATAGAGAAAGCTTGCATCTGCAATAGATCACTTACCAAATAACCAACGTCTTCAAAGTATTTCCTGACCTTATGATTTTCTTGCACCATCCAGGAAGCGTACTTAGTATAATTTCCTGTGCCACCCTATCCTTTCCATAATATATATGAACCCACTGAACTCATGGCTTGTCCTCCTCCTACACAGGTTTCAGAATAGTTTGCATTTTGCAGCTCTAGTTACCAAATTAGGATGTCGAGAATATTTGATCCACCGGCTGATTTTGGACGACAGCTTTTGACCCAAGCTAAAAATGCCTTGTGTGATACCGAAGTATCTCCTGTCTTTAGGAACCTTCTGCTAACTGCTTACTTTGTTGAACAATCTTCTTAGGTAAAATAAAGATCTGAGACCAAAAAGTTTATATTGAGAACAAAACATTCTTGATCAGTTGTCTGTCTTCATAAGAAAAGAACTTAGCTGTCCATCTTGTGATTCTACCCACTTAGTGCATAACTTCCATACCTAGGTTACCATGGTTACTGATATCAACCCAATTTTAATTACACGACCTTGACTGTCAACTACAGATTGGTTGAAATTGAAACGATTTTGGTTGAAAGCCGTAGTGCTGATGGTAAAGCAATAACCAGATACTTAACTACAGGCCTAGCAGCTAGGAAGAAGTGTAACGAACGATAGTTGTTGAAACTAGCATATCGGAAGATCAATCAGCCAAAATAACCATTGGAGCTAATTCTAACTTCCATTTTAATGGTTTTTGGAGTCCTATATGTGATTTTAGTAACCATGATCTTACTAGTTTCCTTCCTGCTTAACGCAGATGGACATATTTCAGTTCAGGAAACTGGTATTGTTTTGCTGAACGCTAATTTTGTTTTCACGTTTCACATATTTCTGCAGTAGTAAATTTTAGTTATGTATGTAAAGTATATATAACTACATTGCTATCTGTACTTTCTTGGGTGGCAATGAGGATAGGGGTAGCCAGGATTTTGGGTGGGGGATAACTGTCTTTCCTGGTTATTGTTATTCCAGTTTCTCGATTCATCCTTTATTGTTTGGTCTTGCAGCAAGGCCTTGGAGAAAGCCAGTAAGAATAAGCCGATTATAGATGCTATTGGAGAACCCATTGTTCGAGGTCCTTGGTATAATGCGTCATTAGCAGTAGCTCACCAAAGGCATTCTGTGTCGTGCACATTCCCCGTGTCTGGACCACAAGGCACTGGGATTTTTCAGTTGAAGGCAGTTCGCAATGGAGGTTTGTGCTGTTTTTCAAATACATTCTCTATCTTATTTTTCATTCACAGATATGTGTTCTGTAATATAAGTTTTTCAATCACAGTTATGTTTGGAATTTTTAACCATAGCTGTGAGTCACGGTGATGATTAGGTCGAAATGTCCTGCTAAGATCCGAATCCATTCCATTATCAACGGGGAAATCTAGTGAGCAGAACAGTTATTTTTTGTGTAGCCTTCCGTTAAGAAATGAGGAAACTGGAATATAACTAGCTATTCCTTAATAGCGAGGATGTTTCCACAACTGGGGTTTGTTTTTCTACGACGTTCAAAAATCATGTCTATGTTGATGGTTTCTAAGATTTTGTTGAATTATATCGAATCCATTCCAATTTTTAAGCCAACAGTTCCCTTATCCATTCCAACTAGAAAACTTTTTGCTTTGTGCTTCTAAGTTTAACTCAGTAGCATATACATGTTCATAGTTATCTCAAGATACTTGTTCTGCATATCTAACTACTAGTGATGTTCTATAACACTTGGAGCAGAGGACAAATGGTCATCATTTTTACGGCCAAGCGACTGGGAGATACTCATTATGGAAGCTCTCGTCCATGTCCCGGGTAATGAAGAGAAGCAGCAAACATTCCGGATCAAGGTCTCCGATGACCTACCTCCGCCGGTTAGTATCGCGTGCACGGATTGCCCCTCTCAGGACTCTTCATGTAGTGTGGCGAAAAGGTGACAGAAAATTTTTCTCCCCATACAAATCATTCACATCATAAGAAGTTTGTATTTAGGGGTAAAAGAAATTTTCCAGTTCCAAGCAGGGGTGGGGTGGGCAGGGCTAGTAGTTGAAGCGTGTGACCATCTCATTTAAAAGTTTAAGCTGTTATAGAGAACACATTTTTTATTATTTAATTATATTCTCTACACACCCATCACGTGTGGGTCTGATTCCTCTTTATGGACCAAGCACGTGAATTTTTTTTTTTTTTAATAATGGAAGGCGGTGAGATTCGATCGCAGGACCTCTGCTTGCTTGATACCATGTTGAAGTGTGTGATCATTTCATTTAAAGCTTAAGCTCTTATAGAGAGCATACTTTTTATTATTTAATTATATTCTCTGCACTAGTAATGCGTTTGCTTTAGGCTCCCAAAATTTTGAGGTCTCTAAAATCTAGATAGTAAATTTGATGATCTCAACTTCACTTGAAATAATAATGAAGATTTCGAAATATGTTTAAAAAATTATCTGAAATTAAAAAGAAATAAAGAAAGAAAAAGTTATCTAATTGTTCAAAAATAATTTAGAGTTCTAAGTCAAACAAATTAAATTTTATATTAATAACTAAATTTTTAACAATTCAAGTTAATATATTGAAAACAAATGGCTATATCTTATTAATTAGAATTAATCTTTATTTTTATTAATAATTATATATTAATATGTGAAGTTAAATGTTATGTGTATTTTTAACATATTACATTAAAGTTTAGGTTAGATCACTAATTTTATTAGGTTAGATGACTAATTTTATTGAGATATCCATAATTTTTAAGGGCACCAAATTTATATACTTGCGGCAATTACTGTATCAACTGATGTTGCTATGTATTTCTTTATTATACGTATTGCGTAGTTAGTGAAAAGTGTCATTGCCAAAGTGGTCAGAAGAATGTCATATCAACTTATAAACTTGATCTTTAATATTGTTTTACTGGTATGAGAATTTTTGAAAGAAGGAAAATAAATCTTTTTGTGATTTTACCTATACTATAAATGGTTGTCAATGTTGTTGACTTGAAAATAGAGAAAAGTTCATTTGCATTATTGCTGCTTAGATTTAAATTTGATTTTAAATTTTAAAAAATGTAGTATCAAAAGGGATTAATAGTATTGTCACTTGCCCTTCAATGTGTCCAATGCTAATTTAGATAATTTTAAAATTGCTTAATACTCCCTTTATTTCAATTTATGCCTCTCTTTAGCATGTTATAACAAATGTCACTTAACAAGATTCAAAGAAAATTTTGGTAAATAAAACACATATTTAGCATAAGATCACATAATTCAAAAGTCTTTTTTCGTTTGTTAAATCTCATGGTTGAATTAAAGGTGTAATATATTACAAACCCTTAAATTTGATCTCAGTTGGCAAATAAGTAGTTCGACTTTAATAGTGCATATATAGACAACTCAACTTTGTCTAGACAACTAAATACTCCAACTCGTCTCTATTGTGTCTAGTGGATGCACGATGTTGACGAGACACATAAATTTTGAGGTGTCAAGATGATCATTTTGTAAGTTGATGCGCTCAATTAAAGCGTTAGAGACGAATGAGGTGTTTAGATATACATACCTAAAATTAAAGTGCGTAGTTGTTAGTTGAGGCCAAGATAACATCTCAATCTATATATTTTGCAAAGTTAAAATATATAAACTGAAATAGAGAAAGCAATATGAGGAAATGATCTCTTATATTCATTTTCAACTTTAAAAGGAAGAAAACAACTTTTAAAATTTTTTACCTGTAAAATTTACAAACTCTTACTGTAAAACGAACATACAATTAAACATAAAATTATAAAAGATAAGATTATAAAGTAGGAGTTAATGACTTCTTATATCCATAAATAATTTATGTTGTTTCTTGTCACTTCCATATTAACTTGTTCCTCATCAATTAGGTTATTGGTGGTTGGAAAAAATCATTAAATAAAGCTAATTATGTGTCAACATTATTATTTCTTTGATGACTAAATTCAATTCAATTCTAAACGTATGAAGTTTTCTGAAAATGACAAAATGACGTGTTTACAAGCCAATTTCTTGACTTAGTAAACGTTTCATTTAAAGGAAATACATCATTTAATAACCAATATTTATTTTTCTTTTAGTTTTCGACTTAGTGTTGGATATTCTTATTTGAGTTTTGACTAATTTGAATTTGGAACGTTTAAGACTCACTTAAAGGAAAACTACTTGGACCGTATAAGATTTAATTAAAACGAAACTACTTGCTGCTGGTGGAAGATGGTAGGTGTCCCATGAGATTAGTCGAAGTGTGCGAAAGTTGGACCGGACACCATAATTATTAAAAGAAAAAGACTTTTTTTTTCATATTCTAATCACGAACCCGAAACCTTTTTTTGTTATCAGAAATAATCTCTTTACTTCACTTCTGAGATAATGATACAAACTGCACATACTCTAGCCTTCTCCAGAACCCACATTGTGTGAATCCAAGACTTTTATTAAGAGCAATGCAATTCTATCATCCCACCACAATCTTTGCAGATCTGTATGTACTCCCTCCATTTAAAAAGAATGATTTGCTTCCTTTAAGATCACAAGATTAAAACACATTTTGATATATTTGACACAATTTTTATTTCAAATCACAAAATCTAAAAATTTTATTTATTTTCTTAAATTTCATGTTAAATCAAAATAAGGGAGGGAATATTATTTTCCAATGTCAATTGTCTTACTTGTCAATGGTCAAGTTGATTTGTCTAGCATCAAAATATACTCATATAGTTTCATGATTAAAAGGAAAAAGTTAACAAGAATCCAGCTTAAAAGCATGAGATTCCCTGAAAAAAGAATAAATTCATAATTTAAGAAAGACCATATAATTAGAAAAACTACAAGCTGGAATTATTTGATGTGTGATTTGACAAGTTGTCACTTACAATGAATTTTTTGTTTGTTTTGATTTTCACTTTATTTTATATCCGTTTTAAGATCCCAATTAATTTAAATATCCAATTAGAATTTCTTTTTCATTAGTAAGATTCTTAAAATTTAAACTTAGACACCCTCTAATTAACGTCGACTGAGGGTATCTGTTCCATTAAAGGGTCAAATATACCCCTCAATTTTGTAAAAAGGTCCAAATATACCTCCGTTATAAGTTTGGTTTAAATATGCTTTTGCTGTTAAAGTTTAGGAGCAAATATACCACTAAACTTTGCGAAAAGGTCCAAATATACCCTCCGTTACAAGTTTGGCTCAAATATGTCTTCGCTGTTAAAGTTGAGGAGCAAATATACCTCTTAACTTTGCGAAAGGTCCAAATATACCCTCCGTTACAACATCCGACCCACCAATTTAGACCAACCCACAACCCATATCTCTAGTAGTCATCTAAACGAGGATTATTCTTTCAGTCTATCTAGCCTTCGGAGGAGAAATTACGAATCTGTTCCGCGAATTTAACTGTGTAACTTGAGGCATCAAATCTGTATATTGAAGTGATTCTACTTTGCCCCTCGAGAAGTTTGTTGTAAAAATTGTTGATATTACTTCCAAAGATTGAAAAAAGGCCTATTTCAGATACGACAATCCTTTTTTGGGGGGGTCTCTCTCTCTTAGGAGCTGAAACAGCTGGAGAAGCCATGACCCTGATTCTTCCACATTTTACAACTATTTTGAAATATTTCAGTATATTAGAGTCCTTCGCAATAAAATCAAACAACATGAAAACAAACCAAAGTTTGAAAAATGAAATATCAACACAATATTTAAGTAGAACACACTAGTAATAAGAAAAATGCAACATTAACATAATATTTGAAGAGTCATTGAACTGATGAAATATTTTGATAATATTATAAGATTGAAGTTTTGATAAACAAAATGTGGGTCGGGCTATGGATTGTAACGGAGGGTATATTTGGATCTTTTCGCAAAGTTGAGGGGTATGTTTGCTCCTAAACTTTAACAATAAGGGCATATTTGAGTCAAACTAGTAATGGAGAGTATATTTGGACCTTTTCGCAAAGTTTAGGGGTATATTTGCTCCTAAACTTTAACAGCAAGGGCATATTTGGACCAAACATGTAACGAAGGATATATTTAGACCTTTTCACAAAGTTGAGGGGTATATTTGACCCTTTTCCCTAACAATAATAGTAAAATTTTATAAGTGGAGTTCGAGGACGATAGTGTGTATGGAGAGATTATTTCTACCTTGAAAAAAGAGGAGGGGCGTATCTATTTTATAACAAACATGAATTGTTAGGTAGTTAAGTTAATAACATAAAATATGATATCTTTTTTCACCTATACACATCAATGTCAACTAGGGAACGCCTAAAATTTTACAACTTAATGAGCCAAATGCTTAAAAGTAAAGAATATAACATATTTAAAGTGATTAACTTATTTAGGTAATGGACAGAGAATCCATTTAAACAAAAAATATTCATTAGCAAAATTTATCATGTATTTGAATGCTCAATTTAAACACGCTATATAATATCCAAGTAAATTTTACTCGCGGCCGTCATTATATTAAGTCATTCGTAGAATTTTAATTCGAGACTTCTAATTAATAATAAAAGGATCATATTTGTCCCATAACAACAACAATGTACCCAGTGTATTCCCACAAAGTGGGGGTCTGGAGAGGGTAGAGTGTACACATTTCATATCGCTACACCTCAGATGAAGTAGAGAGACTATTTTTGATAGACCCCTGGGTTAGGACAAATAACAAATATAACCGAATAACAATAAACAAGGAGTGACACTCTGCTAAATAATAAAGAAAACAAGATATCCACGAAGTAATATTATAAATTTGCTGTACAAAATTATAGACATCACCAAAACACCGTGAACAAGAGATTATAAGGCCCTACGAGCACCAATATAAATAGAGCACTCTCTCTATCCTAATTTGCGTCGGATTATGTTTCGTAAGGTGTAACTGCCCCATAAAGACCATCGATATTTACAAAGAATTAAAAGATGGTTCCTTGGTAGAGAGCGCTATCCCCTTGGATGGGGCCCTACCCGGTGCGAATTCGAATTAGTCGAATTTCAATGCGAATACCCGAGTACCCGACATCGGATGAAAAAAAAAAAAGAAGATGATTCCCCACTACACCTGTCAACTCACAGTCTTTAAAGACGAAGAATCTCTTTGAATTCTTCCACCACATTTGAATATTACATTTCATCAGCCAATATATATTCATACACAGCTTATAAATTTTACTATTTCAATTATCATAGTATATATTAAGTCTTCCTACAAAGAAAAAAATTTGAGAGAAATGACAACTACCTTTGGAATAATGGAGGTGAATCTTGTTAGTGCTCGAGGTCTCAAAAACAATGAATTCTGGGGTATTTTTTCTATCATGATTTACTACTCTTGTCTTTTTTATTTTTTTCATTTGATGTTCGGTGTTCGTATTAGGATTTGATCAAATTGTAACTCGTAATAGGATTTTCTTTTTCATTTTTGGAGTGTCGAACTTGAGACTTCTAGTTAAAGATGATGAGTAGAGATTTTTTAAGGCGGGGCACGAGGTTATGGTCTTGTTACTTCATGTTTCGGAGTCAATCTATGTTGATTATGTTTGGCTTTTTTTTCGTTTCGTTCGGGGTTCGATATCTATATTCAAACTTAACTAAATCCGAATTCGAGATGGATTTTTTTTTATTTTGAAAATCTCAAACTTAAGATCTCTAATTAAAGGTGGTGGAATTTCAATCATTCTATCGCGATCCAAGTTGGTCCTCTGGTCTTTCTGTTCCCCCTGATTTGTTACTCATACTCAGGTAAATTGAGAGTTTTTAATTTATAGATTTTGAATCATAATTCATTTAGTTTATTTTGAATAAATAACGGGTCTAAAAATTATTCTATCTAATTTTGGCTGTTCTAACATCGTAAGTAGTCTGAAATGAGTGTTGCTCATTAGTGTCTTTAAATAGTCTTGGGACGATGAGGCTTCTGCCTTGCCTTTTCGTTTTCCTGTATTCATTATATATATATATATATATATATATATATATATATTAATTAATTAATTAATTAATTAATTAATTAATTAATTAATTAATTATAGATGATTTGATTGTAGCTCTTTCCACCGAAGATCAACAAAATAAAGCATAATTAAGAGAATGAATATAAGATATAGTGAAAAATTTTGAAGGAAAATTTCTTTTATTCAAATTATAATTAGTCAAAGAAAGTTCATTTCTTCTATTATTGAACTCATTATGTGCATTCCACTATTATTGTCCTTTTTATTTAATTTTTTAATGACATTTATATATATGCACATCGATTAGGTTTATTTTAATGAGATGTTAATGTATATTATTGTATAGGTGGTGGAATAGATCCATATGTTTTGCTTCAATATAGAGGTCAAGAACGCAAAAGCTCTACTGTTCGAGGTATTAATTTATAATATATATATATATATATATATATATATATATATATATATATATATACTAATTAAAAAATTTAATATATACCCTTTTTAATTGCTCAATTCAGAATTGAAATTCTTTAAGTTGAACTTAAATTATGAATTCAAACCTACTAGTACTATATATATTACAAATTTATATATTTATGTATATAAATTCATGTTTTGTATCGAAATATTGAGTTCAGATGAATACAAATCCAGCCACGCAACTCTGATACGGCTACACTTGCAATATCAACCGTGAAAAGATGGAGATTATGTATAATTGGACATTGTAGCCCGAAGTTAATAGCCTGTTTGATCAAGTTTTTAGAAAGTAAAAAAATGTTTATTTTAGACCATAAAGATATTTGACCAAGCTTTTAATTTTAACACATACCTAACTTTAATGTAATATTTTTTTTTTCACTCATAAAAAAGTAGGGCAAGGGAGTAAACCAGAATGGAATGAGAAGTTCACATTCAAGATAGAATATCCCTCAGTAGATGGACAATACAAGCTTATACTTAAACTCATGGATCATGATACATTTTCTGCTGATGATTATCTTGGTGAAGCTACGTAAGTTATTTTTTTGTATTTTTATCGGCGACTTTGTAAATTCTAGAAGAATTCTGTCATAAAATACACGTAGCAATAGAGCGTGGGCTTAAATTTTAAGGTCGTAGATACTTATGAGGATAGCCGAGTTAGTTCAACAGATGTCCTTTCATATGGGGGCTCAGGTTCGAAATCCCGTCTATGCTTTTTTGGTCAGCTTATTGTACGAGCTTGAGTAGAGCATGGTCAAATTGACTTATTTTAGATGCTTTTAAACATCTTTGTAGTATTTGGATAAGATTTAAAAAAAAAAAAAAAAGGTTGTAAGCACATGTTTTTAGATCAAAATAAAAAAATAAATCAAAAGTCATAAGTCAAGGTTTCTAATCTATGACTTGTGCGTATAAGTCATAAGTTATAAGTCCATTTAAACTTGTTTTTAGTACGTTTTACCTTTCCTATGTAATTGCGAGCTATTATACTGGAGTGAGAGTTATTTGCTGTGCACCTGAAGAATAGTGATTTTGGTCAGTTTCATTGTCAAAACGGAAAAGGCTAAAAAATATCCTGAACTATCTGAAATGGATCAAAAATACCCCTCGTTAGTTTTTTGGCTCAAAAATACTCCTCCGTTAAATATTTGGCTCAAAAATACCCCTCGCCTTAGCGAAATTCGAAAAAGGATCAAAAATACCCTGATCTATCTGAAATGGATCAAAAATACCCCTCGTTAGTTTTTTGGCTCAAAAATAACCCTCCGTTAAATATTTGGCTCAAAAATACCCTTTCCCTTAACAAAATTCCACCAAACATGCCACCTAGATAAAAAAAAATTCACGTGACTATACCACATTACCATCCACATGTAAAATGTTAGTATTTTTTAATTATATGACCTTCTTTTCTTCTTGATGAAAGAGTTAAATAAAAAGATTATATTCAGTGATGTTGATTTATTTTTTCTGGACTCAATGAATATTGATAGTTTTTCTAATTTTATGTTTAATCATCAAGTATTCTTAGAATTTTTGAAAATTTCACTTTCATAAAAGTAAATGACATTTAATATATTTTAATCATTAAAAAAATATTTCTTTGATAATCTAAGTGAAAAGTTTATCATATAATGATAAAATTGAATAATTTGTACTCCTTTAACAAAATTTATTTAGTACCTTCTCAATGTCAAGAAATTCCAAAAAATGTTAAACTAAATCCAATAAAAACACTGATTTATTTTATTCTATTTAAATATTTTTAGAAATTTTTAGTTTTGCTGATCATAATTTTTTTTCAGATCAATAAAATTACTTTGCAAAAAAATAAAAATAAAAATAAAGAAGAAAAGAATGTCATATAATTAAAAAATACTAACACTTTACATGTGGATGGTAATGTGGCATAGCCACGTGTTTTTTTTTTATCTAGGTGACATGCTTGGTGAAATTTCGTTAAGGGAAGGGGTAATTTTTAGCCAAATATTTAACAGAGAGGTATTTTTGAGCCAAAAAACCAACGCGTGGTATTTTTGATCCATTTCAGATAGTTCAGGGTTATTTTTTATTCTTTTCCGAATTCCGTTAGATGAAGGGGTATTTTTAAGCCAAATATTTAACGGAAAGATATTTTTGAGCTATTTCAGATAGTTCAGGAGTATTTTTGAGCTTTTTTCGTTGTCAATAAAACTTTTTAAGGTCATAGATTACTTTAATTTACAGCTCTTTTCTGTTCCCCTAATTCTACTTACCAGTAAAGATTTTTGGAAGTAGCTCCTCTCCAGTATTGCTTCCATCGAGTTGATCTAGTATATAGCTAATCTTATTACACCTGACAGCTTAGAGATGTAAGGGTTAAAATCAACTTGTCTTTTAGATGATTATCAACCAACGATATTATTGTTAGATTGTCAATTTTGATTAAAAACGAGTTCATTCAAGGGGAAAAATAATTCTCTGGATAATAGCTATCTTTTTGAAGGAACACGAAGTGAATTCTAATCCTGGTAGGATAATCTTTTGCAATCTAAACTGATAATTTAACAATAATGTGGCTGGTTGATAATTAATTCGAAAGACAACTTGGTTTTAAATATGGTTTAGGAGGTTATATTAATTAAGTTAATGCTGAGCTGACCCTTACATCTTTAAGTTGTCAAGTGTAATAAGATTAGCTATATACTAGATCAACTCGATGGAAGCAATACTGGAGAGGAGCTACTTCCCATATTTTTAGACTTGTTGCCAAGTTATTAATTAGGCATAAATATGCCCTTTAATTTGGCTTCAAATTATATTTAGGGAAAAGGTATCGTTTCTAAGCCACACCTAAACTATACTAGTGACATATTACACATCTTAACTATAAAAAAGTGATACTTTTTGCACCATGTCTATTACACCACTTGCATGTGATGTGGTGTTTTACACACGCTGCCACGTCAGCGCCACATCAGCATCATTTGAAAAAATAATAAATTTATTATTTTCATAAATTCTTCTTTTTTCTTTTAAATTTAATTTTTTTCTTCTTCTTCAATGCCCAAAACCTCTAGCGTTATGAGGTCAATTTTTTTTTTCTTCAATGTCCAAATCCTCCTTGATATTTCAGCTTAACAATTGAAATGGATACATGTACATCCAAAGCAAAGTTGAAGAAGCATAATGAATTTACCAGTTAACAAAGTAGCCATGGTGATTTAGATGAACGAAAAACTTCAAGAATTTCGGCATAGAGTAGCTATTATTAGTTAGTGAAGAATTCCGGCAAAGAGTAGCTATTATTAGTTTGAATTTTGGATTATTATCTAGGAAGGAAGAGAATAGAGGTGAGGGCTATTATTAGTTAGCGAAGTTGTTGGGCCAGGGTCAGTGAGACGCTTGTACTACTACTTGTCGATGGTTGAATTGAATTGGGGGAAGAAGAAGAAGGAGGAATTTCACCCATTGTTAATCGTTCGAAATTCATTAGTAACTTGGAATTGAAATTGAAATTTTTAGTTTAATTTGGGAATTTTTGAATTTGGAGAAGAAGAAGAAGATGGATGCCGGAGATTTTTAAATTTGGAGAAGAAGAAGAAGATGGATGCCGGAGATTTTTAAATTTGGAGAAGAAGAAGAAAAAGATGGATGTTTTGAATTTGAATCTTTTTTTCAGTTTGAAATTTTTTATTTTGGAGAAGATGAAGAAGAAGATTGATGTTTTGAATTTTGATCTTTTTTTCAGTTTGGGAATTTTTGATTTTGGAGAAGAAGAAGAAGGAGATGGATGTTTTGAATTTGGATTTTTTTTTCTGTTTGAGATTTTTGATTTTGGAGAAGAAGAAGATGAATTGGAATTGCAATTTTCAGTTTTAATTTTTTTTTGTGTTATTTTTAATTTTAGACGCGCCTTTTTTTAATTAAATAATTATGTTTTTTCCACATCAGATTTAAGGTGTAAAAAATTTCACTTTTAAGTAGTTTAGGTGTGTATTAGGTCACTCTAATAATTTAAGTGTGGCTTAGACTTTTCGGGTATAGTTTTGGGTGGAAACGATGTTTTTTCCCATTATATTTATGACCTTCAACTTTGAGTGTCACTTAAACTTGTATAAAATTGAACAAATAGACACATGTGTCCTATGTGTCTTCCTGCGTGACAAATTTTTTGTCCTACACGACATCCTACGTGTATTATGCCACATAAAACGTGTGTGTCTATTTATTTAACTTTATATAAGTTTAAGTGGCTACTTGTGCACATTCAAAGTTGGAGGTCATAAATGTGATGTGAGCAGGGGAGGACCTACGTTATAAGAATGGGTGCTCCGGCACCTATTAAACTTGACGCAGAATAGGTATAATTACATAGAAAATATACAAAAATAGGTATAAAATATATAAATATACTCAGCATTGACATTTGGATTGAACTTAAGGTGCTTCAGTGAAACTAGTGACTTGGGTTCAAACCTCAATGAGGTGATTTTTAATTTTTTTAATTTTTTAAGTATTCATTATTCTTAAATTCTGAGTTCATGTGAGAACATATTTATGTATTATGCCTAATAATTATTGTGTAAAAAGCTGAAATTGATTCAATAAATTTTGTACATATTGTAGTATCTACTTGAAGGAATTTATTGAATTGGGATTGGAGAATGGAAAAGCTGAAATTCATCCTAAAAAATATAGTGTGGTGGGCAGTGATCAATGTTACTGTGGTGAAATTCAAGTTGGCATCACTTTTACCCCAAAGGTACATAATTTTTTTTTTTTTGATACATACCCTAATTTTTAAAATAATTATGATTACTCGATATCAAGAATTCACTAGTTCGATTAATCATAATTTTTGGGATAGGTACTTTTTAGTTCAAGTAACTGAACCATAGTGGCTATTATGGAGTAGAATTCTGTGACGTTGTCAAGACGTTTCACTTGTAGAATTTGAAACTCTATGATAACAGCTATTTTTCAAATAACAGGCTCGAAATGTGGTCGGTACGATGCTATTTCTACTACTTTGTGTCACATAGGGCCCATTTTTCATTTTCAAAATACAAAAATGAGACCTCTGATTAAAGGTGAAGAGATCTTATCAATCTAAGGACACTCTTTGGTGGTACCTACCTGTACTTGTTTCACACAGAGAAAAAAAACCTATTATGATGACAATTTTTGCAAAGGTATAATATATAAATATATCCATTAACTTGGCTTCAATTTTTATTTATATCCTCCAACTTTTGGTGTGCACAAGTAGGCACTTAAACTTGTATAAAGTTGAGCAAGGATACACATATGTCCTATGTGAGCAATTCATGTCCTACATGGTGCCCTACGTGTATTATGCCACATAGAATGCATGTGTCTACTTGTTAACTTTATACAAGTTTAAGTGCATGATCGTGCCAAAATTGAAGGTCATAGATGTAAATTGAGGTCAAATTGAAGGACATAGATGTAAATTGAGGTAAGTTAAAAAGGACATGCATATGTATCATGCCTTTTGCAAATCTTTATATTAAAAGATAAACCTAAAAAATGATGAAACGGAAGAAATTTGAGTGAAAAGAAATAAGAAAATAAATTTCACTAAATATGCTAATGTAATGATTATTCATGGTGTGTTTTATTTTGACAGAAGGCAACTCAATATGAGGAAGTTGAATATGGTGGATGGAAAGAGAGTGATGAGTACTCATGAGTAACTACAGAAGTCGATCTAGTTTTACGGAAAGATCATGAGTTCACGTGGACTGTAATTCACCCTATAAATCCGTCCCCGAGTAGCTAGCTGGCTTGTTTTTACATTTTATGTCTGCGAACTTTGTGTTGTGAATAGAGTAAAGTTACGTTGAAGATCCTAACATATTGTTTTGTTACTAAATGAAACAATTAGGGATGACAAACGATGTGGGGTGGGTTAAGTCACAACCCGTGAAGATTTAGCATGTAATTTAACTTTTGAGAAGTGAACATGCCTGATAATTATTTTTTTAAAGGTAAAATAGTTTGGTGGACCTTTGGACTTGTCTGAGTTTGTAAAATGAACATTTCTATTTAGCCTTTTGTCATCTGAATCCCTGAACTCATCAAAACGCAATATTTTAATTAGCAGTGTTTTGTTTCAATATAGTGACAGATACAAGATTTAAAATTTATGAGTGTCTTATAGTATTTTCAAATTAATATTTTATAATATTCCTAGGTTTGCAGTCCAATATTTAGTAAAACTTTCAAAATACATATGCAAAAACTTTTAACATTTTTTTCTTTGGTCACTTGTTATTTAGATATTTGTAAATTCAAAATTTTGGGTGGTTTTCAAGAAAAATGTTAGGGTTTTTATCCTGATTTTCTTACTATATTTAAGTTTTATTTTTTCTTAGAAGGAAAATAAAAGTTACCATAATTACTTTTAATTTTCCTGAAAGAAAAAAAATATAATTCTTTTCCATATTTAGCTAACCTCTTTTTTGGAGGAAAGGTTTTGGACATCTATAAATAGAAAACCCCCGTCTCATATCATAACATAATAGCATCCACAATGTAGTCTTTGAAGTAACTTTGTTTAGAGGGGGATTTTCTCTCTAATAGTTTTATATTTTCTTTTATATTAAGTTTTTATATGTAGGCCAATTGACCAAATTATATAATAATCATGTTTTTAGTATGTTTTTCTTTTCGTCTGATTTATCATCTCAATAATTTGCAACTAATATCTTCCGCATGACGCCCTCTCGATTTCGAACCCAATAAGTGATCTTCGTTCTTCATATATATTCTTCATATATCACTGCTGCTTACCATGATTAAAAGTTAATATGGCTTAAAATTGGAGACCTATGCATTAAAAATAGAAGCACGGGTTGATAAAATTGAAAGTGAAGCCTTGTGCATTGAAAGTGAGCATAGATTAAAAGTGGAGCTCATGCGTTAAAAATAAATACATGAGTTGAAAGGAGCCCAAACGTTTAACCAAGTATGGGTTGATTAGAATGCACCATATGTGCAGTGTTAGAAGTGTCGTAGAGGACTATATAATGATTATGAAAGAAGTTTAAGTTCTATGCACTGGTGATTTATTTAAAAATCATTTTGTGGTTATTGAGAACAAACTAATCCAACTAATATTTTAATTTCTCAATTTTCCTAATTTTGTTTCTAGGAAACTAAGATTGTAGACTGAAAAACCACAAAGATTAATTTATTAAATATAGGACAAACAAAAATTCAATAAATTTCCTTTAGTACTCTATAGTTTATAACAGTCATTTAAATCAATCAAACAATATGGCAAAATAGCAACTTTATCTTTTTTGAGGGGATTATAAATTTCTAGCCCAACATTATTAAACTTCTTGTAATAGATACATTTTCTCTTAATGCATGAGGGAAACATACCAAGTTTGATTCTATTGTCCAACAATGGGTATATATTATAGATAATGATATTGATATTGTTGTGGTAAGAAATGATTCGGTGTGTATTATGTGGTCCATTATTTGTCACTTTATACACAAGAATGACTTGTGACATGAGTCAGGATTTAAGGAGGGAGATGAATTCCGAGTCAAGGTTGGAGTCAGATCGAGTCAGAGTTGGAGGTTGTGAGTCAGGTTGAGATGGAATCCAGATTTTCGTCTCGAGGTTGGATCACGAGTTGAAGTCGAAAGTTGTTTGAGGATAGGGTTCAGAGTCGGACAATTGAGTTATGAGTCTTGAGTGTAGGTTAGGATTTTGGATCCAGGTTGAGTGTGGGAGTCGGGTCTCAGGACGAGGTTAGATCTCGGGTCTTGTGCCTTGGATTAGGATTGAGAGTTGAGTCTCACAATAGGAATCTGGCATCGGGGATGGGAGTTTGGTCTTGGATCGAGGTCAGGAATCGGGGCCCTGTTGAAAACTTTTAAACAATTCATCCAAGATCACATGTAAACCATTATACAGAGATTCGAAACTAAAAGAATAGTAGAAATACTAACCTTGTTCCATTGCAATAACTTGATTTATGATCTTCGAAGTTTTAATAAGTTTTCTGTATTCTTTTCTAGGGCTATTCAAAATCGAATCGTATCCAATAAGCCACCCACAAAATTGACTTATTGGCTCATTGGTTTATCGAATAGACGGTTGGTGAACGGATTAAAATTTTTTAATTAACGGCTTATTGGAGTGGGGATGGATTACACAATTTCCTTATTAGATAAACCGTTAACCCGTTAAGAATTACCATATATACTTATATTTGTTAACCTAATTATATAACATATATATTAATTTATATTATTATAAAATAAAAATTCAAACCTAATGGATCTATATTCTAACCTAAAGGCTCATTCCTAAATCCTAACTAACCCTTATATAATATAAAAAATTAAACAGTAAAGTAACCAAAGCGAATACAGTAGTCAGCAAAAGGTTTGCCGACTTCAAACCCTTAATCCTAATTAGTGTTTTCTGTAAGGTGTTTGCATTCAAGTAGAAATTGGGGATGTCTGATAAACCGCCTGATAACCGCCTAATAATTATTTATCCGTTACCGAAGAAACCGATATCTTATCGGTTGGTTATTGGATTTGTATATTTTAAAACCCATAACCATTAAGCCAAACCGTTAAGTGTAATGGTTCATCCGATCCGTCCGATAAGCAGCCCTATTCTTTTCTAAGATGGGGTAGAGAAAGAGAAAAATTGCGTATAAACTTAGGGACCATGATATTTATATCGTGACTCTTCTAAAAGACACCTTTTAGTTGTACCTTTTAGAAGAGGTACCTTTTCAATTATGTACCTCTTTAGAAGAGGTAGTTTTTCAATTAAGTTTCCATCACATTTATGAAAAGGTCCATGAGGTTTAACTTATCAAACTAAACTGATACTAAGTAGATATTTACATTTTAAACCCAAATACTTTAATATTATATTAGATCAAAAATTAAATTTCTTTAGAGATAGCATATCTATGTATAATATATTGATATGTGAGTCCACAAAATAGAAAATTACTAACAGTCTCCCACTTGGACCATATATATTACTGAATAATCATACATAGATGAACTTTAGTATGCACAAATATTTACTATCTTGATTTAAATAACTCAAAACAATCTGATCCATCGATACTATTAATATAGGATCAAAGCGATTTTCGTAACATATATTCGAAACTAAACCCATCAATGATCACAACTATCAACAATATCAATGACATAGATCAGATA
This sequence comes from Capsicum annuum, assembly GCF_002878395.1. Lineage (NCBI taxonomy): Eukaryota > Viridiplantae > Streptophyta > Magnoliopsida > Solanales > Solanaceae > Capsicum > Capsicum annuum. The sequence continues at coordinate 6,534,064 of NC_061115.1, read as the reverse complement.
CGAAAATTACATGTAAAATGATCTAAGTCATGCCTATTTCCAAATAGTCCTTCCTTATGACTTTAATAGTCCAAAATCCCTTTCTTATACCTTATGAAATATTGCAATAGAAAAGTAATATCTTTATTTTTCAAAGTTATCAATAAACATGCGAAATTCAAAGATTTCATAAAACTTGAGTCTGTACAGAAATAAATTTTAACATATCAATAGCATAAATAAAATAACAAACTCCCACTAAAATGACTCATCATCAAACTTAACAACACCCATACGAGCAACATGCCCATGAAACACTTTAGGTGACAAATCCTTCGTGAGTGGATCTGCAATCATCAAATTTGTATTAATATGCTCAATCGCCACGAAACGACTCTGAACCCTTTCTTTCACAACCAAATACTTAATGTCTATATGCTTTGACTTTGACGAACTTCGATTGTTCTTAGAATATAACTCAACAAACTTATTATCATAATGAATTTTCAATGGTCTTTCTATGCCACCGACTATTTGCATTCCAGTGATAAAATTTCTCAGCCATATTCCCTGATTTGATACTTCATAGTAGGCCACAAATTCGGCTTCCATTGTAGAAGAAGCTATTAATGTTTGTTTCACACTTTTCCAAGATACAGCTCCTTCAGCCATCATGAAAACATAACCTAACGTTGATCTCCTACCATCAAGACATCCAGCAAAATCTGAATAGAAATACCTTACGATTTCTAAATAATCTGACCTCCAATAAGCGAGCATGTAATCTTTAGTTCTTTGAAAATACCTCAACCCATTTTGTAGCTTTCTAATGATCTATTTCCGGATTACTTAAATACCGCCTCAACATTCCCACTATGTATGCAATATTTGAACGCGTACAAACTTGTGCATACACGAGACTTTCCACTACTGATGCATATGGAATTTTATCCATCTCTTTCTTCTCTATGTCTAAATTTGGACATTGGCACAAACTAAATTTATTACTTTTTGCCACTGGTGTATCTGTTGTTGCACAATTTTGCATACCAAATCTACTTAGCACCTTATCAATATAAGTCTTTTGCGACAACTCAAGAATATTTCTAGTATAATCTCTATGAATCTCTATACCTAGAACAAAGGATGCCTCATTGAGATTTTTCATTTCAGATTTACTTGAAAGAAACTTCTTGATTTCATGCAATAAATCTAACATCATTACTAGCCAATAGAATGTCATAGCACAAGTATGGGTGTCCAACGGGCCTGGCCGGGCCAACCCAAATCCGGCCTTCTATTTTAATCGGGTTGAGGGCCGGTTAAGGGCCGATTTTGGTGCTAGACGGGCCGGGCCGGGCCAAACAATAAAAAAATTAAAACCCACCCTGACCCGGCCCACTTAACCAAACCTGGTCAAACCCACCAAAACCCGGTTGAAAAATCTATCAAACCCGGTCAAAAATATATAAAAAAAAATAAAAAATTTTCAATATACATTACATATACCCACTTATATACATTATAAATTCGTTAAATAATATATATACACTATATATATAGTATATACTACATTAGAATTTAAAAAATATATACACATATACACAATTAATCAATTACTCATATATACGCACCATTCAATGTATATATACTACTACTTATAAAGTATACTATAATATATATACATTACAATATATATAGATATACTTATATACTAATTCATAAAACATATACACATGTATACGTTAAATATACAAGATATATACATGTGTATATGCACCATACAATGTATATATACTACTACTTATAAAATATACTACATTATATATACATTAAAATATATATAGATATACTTATATACTAATTTATAAAATATATACACATGTATACGTTAAATATACATTTCTATAGAAGATATCCAATTTATAAAACATATATACATGTCTACGGTAAATATACACTTCTATAGAAGATATATACACGTGTATACGCACCATTCAATGTATATATACTACTAATTATAAAATATACTACATTATATATACATTATAATATATATAGATATACTTATATACTAATTTATAAAATATATACACATGTATACGTTAAATATACACTTCTATAGAAGATATATGCACAAATATACAAAACATATGCTACTTAAAATAATAAATTAATAATATTTGGTAGTAAATTAATAATATATTAGAAGTAAGTTTTTAATTTAAAGTAGAAAACTAGAAATTCAATTTAAAATTTTAAATCGTTAAATGAAAAAATATAAAAAGGAAGGACTAAGGAGTGAATGAATTTGGAGAATTTTATTGATTGCAAAATGATCCAAAATTTATAATTTACATGAATGAAAAATCTACAAACTATGCATCATTTTTTCCAACTCATTCATGTTAATATTAACGGAAACTTGCATAGGATAGTCGAAGTCAACGGGGGCAAAACCATGCATTGGACTTGATTCTGCTGAGTTCTCCCGTGAAGTCATAATTTCTTCAAGTTTCAGCTCGTCGCTCGGCTCCGGTTCCATTCCTTGGTTTCTTCTTTCCGCTCTAATCCAATCTCTGAGGCAAACTAGAACATTCATTGCATTGCTTCCCAATGAGTGTCGATTGTCTCCAAGTTGCTGTCGTCCCTGACTAAAGGCGCTCTCTGATGCAACGGTTGACATTGGAACATTCAAGATATCTCTAGCTAATCTTGAAAGCACAGGATATTGTGTTTCATTACTCCTCCACCAATCCAACGTGTTGATCCGTCGTCTGTGATCCTCTGGTGCCGTCCGAAGATAATATTTCAGCTCTTTCCGATAAGTTGATGCGTAAGTTCTCTCATTAACACTGTTCCAACAATTTAAATCATAAAACGAATCAAACAAATCACTATGTGCCGACCTTTTAGAAGATGATGGCTCCTCGGGAGGATGAGGAGCGACAGTTGGAGTGATATTTGTAGGTACGGCTAAATCAAATAAATCAACATAGTGATTATATAATTTTTCTATGTAATACTTTGCATCAGTCGTAGCCGTCCACAAATCAGGTTGTACTTGTTCAGAATCATGGTTAGTATTTATTTCTAAGTTAGTATAAATAAGAGTACTAAAGTGACACATATTATTATATTTCATGCACGGATTTAGCATAGCACCAACCAAGTAAATAGGGGGAATCGGGAAAAAATATTTTTAAAATTTCGTAAACATGGCGCCAACGGCTTCTTTATAACCTTCTTTATTTCTATATTCTTTGAGAAAACCAGAAATATTGACTATATATGCCAAAATATTACAAACAGTAGAATAATAAGCACCGAAAAATTCAATCGTAGCTACATAAAATTTTTCTAAAAACTTAACAAGATCATTAATTACAACCCAATCAGAATTATGTAGCATGCAATCAGCAGAATCAGCAAATGAACCACAATGTTGGTTAAAAGCTAGTGTAATAGGAATTCTATATTTATAACAAATTTTAAAAATTCATACGTAGAATTCCATCTAGTATCAATTTCCTCAATCATCAAAATTGGTGTAAGTCCATTTTCTTGACATTTAACTTTAAATTCTCTAATTGTCGATCTACGATTATTTTCTTGAATAAAACCAACGGCAAGACGAACTTTTTCAATATAAAGCTCAAAAAACTCAAGACCATCTTTTACAATTAAATTATATATATGACATGCATACTTAATATGAAAAATTTCAGGTAAGAACGGAGATAGCGTAGATTTTTTTTTATAGCAGTCTTGTTGTTAGAAGTATTATCAAAAGCAATACATAAAATTTTATTTTCGATACCATAATATCCGACAATTTTAACAATAGAATCAGCAATAGATTGTTCAGTATGTTTACGATCTTCATCATATACAAAACCAAGAATACGTTTTTGCATCACAAAATTACTATCCATCCAATGACAAGTAACGGTTAAATAATCATTTTTATTTACAGCACGACCAAGATCAAAAGTTGGAGACAATCTACATTGGATATTTTTAAACAATATTGATAAATAAAAACAATATTGTGAATGAAGTCTAATAATATCAGATCGACAAGTAGTTCTAGGAATACCGTTAAATATAGGATTATAAATTGCTTGTATATTACTAATAAAGGCATCAGAAAAATAAAAATTAAAAGGCAAACAACCACAGCTACCATTTTAGCTATTTCTTTCCGGTCCCTCAATTTATTATACTTCTTTGCTGCGTGACTAGTTGTTGGGTCCATTCTAGTTTGCGTTGGCCCACCAACATCCCCACCACCTTGTGCAATATTTAACTATTTTATGATCTTTAGCTATATGTCTCATTAACGTACCCGCACCCCCTTGCTTGCCTCCACTTCTATGCTTATATATTTGTTGACAAATATTGCATTGCACCTCAATATCTGATATACGTTCAAAAAATTGTCATGTAACACTAGTTCTTTTACGTGGTCTTGGGGCACTGGGAGGACGGAGAGGAAGATTAACCGATTCAGATCTAGCGTTAGCATCTCCTACTGCGGGTGTCTCAGCAATATTTTCATTATCTTCGTCTAAATTAACCGCATCTACTTCATTTTCTTCTTCTATACCGTCATTTTCCTGAGCTTCTACATAATCCATATCGTGAGCACCTACACCTATTTCTTCCTCAAAAGGTGTACCAAGCGGTACCGGAGGCGAAGACACACGGATATATCTACTACTTGAACTACCTCTACCGCTAATAATTCGCTTTTTACTACCACTACCGCTTTCGGGACAAAATTTTTTAACACTTTTAGTAGCGAGGTTTCTTAATTTATTCATAATATAAATTAAATTAAACTAAAAATATTCAAAATACACAACTATAATAAAATTAAATATTAAACAACTAATACAATAAATAAAAATTAAACGTAAGAGATAGAATGACAATACCAAATTTTAGAAGTATCCGAGGTTGCAACATTAGAAACTTCCGCTCGTAATTTGTAAACGAAAAATTAAAAAATTAAAGTGAACACTTTAAGAAATTAACTATATTGAATATTTGAGAATTGAGAGAGAATGAAATTTGAGAGAGTGAAAAATTGTGTGAAAAATGATTTGAAGTTATAGGGTATTTATAGAATTTTTTTTTGGGATTAAAAAATATTTTTAACGTCAACTTTTTTTTTTAATAAATGGGCCCAAACTAACCGTTTGGATCCAAAAACAGCTATATAGCCGTTGGATCAACGACTAGTTTAGCCTAAAATCCTTCTTTTTAAAAAAAAAATAAAAAAATCGGGGCCAGACCAAATTATCTAGGCCCATTTTAAAAAATAATCAACCCAGAATTCGGAATCCTAAAACCCCAGAATTTATCAGGCGAATCAAATTAGGTCGGGTCAGTTACAAGGGCCGATCCGGCCCACTTGACACGTTAGCTCAAGGATAACAAATTTGCTCCCACTAAATTTGATATATTCGCACTGATCAATGGATGAAATTACCAATGAACCCTCCAAAAAAGAAGCCGCCAAAGAAGAACGCCGCCGCCGCAAAGAACTATTGGCCGGTGCATCCGCCGCCGCAGTCTCCGCCATCGCAATCGATCAACCCGACTCGCGTTCAAGCAACTACGGGGACGTCGAGCTAAATGATCTACAATCCAAATCAATAACGGGTCGCAAATGGACAGAAGTTGGGTCAAATATACCCGAATTGAAGGACCAGGCGATCCTGATTAGGGGAAGAGTCCATACGATTCGACCCGTTATTAAGAAGATGGCGTTTGTCGTTGTGAGAGAACGAGGGTTTACGGCTCAATGTGTGCTGAATGTGAAGCCTGAATTTGTTAGTTTACATGGTGAAATTTGCTACTAGTTTGAGTAAAGAGTCAATTGTTGACATTGAAGGCAGTGTTTCGATACCGGCGAAGCCAATTACTGGTTGCACTCAACAACAGGTAGACTTATTGATAATAAACCTGGTCTAAATGGTGTTGAAGAATTTTGGAATTTTTATATCTGCTGAATACTTTGTTGTTTATGGTAGTTACTAGTGCTTGTTTTTTTAATTTGCTTCAGGTGGAAGTACAAATAAGCAAACTTTATTGTGTCAATAGGGCTGTGCCCACACTACCTATTAACATTAAGGATGCTGCTAGAAGTGAAGTGGAGATATAACAAGCTTTAGAGGTATATTCTTTTATCTCCTTGAATAGGTTCATTGCTTTGATGAAATTTTTATATTGAAATTGGCTGACAATCTATTTCTGATTCTTTACTTCTTTACTTTTTTTTTTTTTTTTTTAATCTTGAGCCGGGGGTCTATCGGAAACAGCCTCTCTACCTCTTCGGGGGTAGCGGTAGGGACTGCGTACATTTTACCCTCCCCACCCAAGACCCCATTGTGTGGGAATACACTGGACTTGTTGTAAATTGGCTGACAATATATTGCTTTCTATCTTTTTGATTGTCTCCTGACATCTTTCTATCAAGTGCAGAAAGGAGAGCAGCTTGTTCGTGTAAATCAGGATACTCGCTTAAACTTCAGAATACTAGATATCCGCACACCTGCAAATCAAGGAATCTTCCGCATTCAGTGTCAAGTTGAAAATGTTCGTTATGCTATCTGACCCTTGTATTTCATCTATTTTCCCTTGCTTGCACAATTTAACAATTATCATATTTCTATTTTTGTTATATTTTTAATGTAGAAGTGATTCAGATGGTGGTTTCAGTCACTTTCTGGTGATAATAGAAGAAAACTTGTTGAACTTGCTAGATTGTTCTCTACATTTCTATTGAGTCCTTGCAAACTATAGCTGATGAGCTAATTTTCTCCTTTTTAAATGCAGATATTCAGGCAGTTTTTGCTCTCTGAAGGATTTGTTGGAATCCACACTCCAAAATTGATTGGAGGGTCTAGTGAAGGAGGTTCGGCTGTTTTCAGATTAGATTATAAAGGTCAACCTGCATGTCTGGCGCAGTCACCTCAACTTCACAAACAGATGGCAGTATGTGGTGATTTTGGCCGTGTATTCGAAATTGGTCCTGTCTTTAGAGCAGAAGATTCTTTTACACATAGACATCTGTGTGAGTTTACAGGTCTTGATGCTGAAATGGAGATTAAGGAACATTATTCAGAGGTATGGCATGCTAGAACCTTCTGGAAGATCATCAACTGCTTCTGTAAATATAATATGAACTGCACTTTTATTTTGGATATCACAATTTGAAGTCTATGCTTGCAGGTCATGGATATTGTTGACCGCTTATTTGTAGCCATGTTTGATAGTCTGAATGAGAAATGCAAAAAGGAACTTGAAGCCATTGGAGGCAATACCCTTTTGAACCTCTGAAGGTAACTAGGCTCAACTTCAGTGATCAATATGCTACTTATGATTGTTTAACTTCCACAGATTCCTTAATTAAAAAAAAAATCTTAACTTCCACTGATTGACTTGCTCTTTTGTACATTCATTTGCTTATTCTTTGAAATAGGGGAACCTTATTGCTTGAGGCAATGACATATACCCTCGAGCAAATTACTTGAATAGTAACTTGTCTCTTTTTTCTGCAAAGGTAGTAACTATTTGCTTGATTGACAATGCAGTATCTGCAGAAGACCTTACGACTTACATTTGCAGAGGGGGTTCAAATGCTAAAGGTAAACTTTTTTCTATAGAAATTGGCTGTTTTTTGAAGAAATCATTTAAGTTGTAATGTTAAGATTTACATGCAAGCATTCTGTTATTATCAGTTTTTATCTCCTCTCTCGAACCCAATTGATACTTTAAATTCAAAGGGCTCCCATTTGCTCTGGAAGCTGCTAATTTTAGTTGTGATTAGTTGGCTCCATACAGAATTCTAGGTTATCCAAAAAATTGCTGTAACTGCCATTGTGCACATAGCAAAAGTGGTAGGCTATGACTGCTGGTCTCTCCTTTCTATTCCCTGTCTCACCCTCATGCCCTGGATGTCAGTTTCCTGGGGAGGGAACCTGCTGTTCCCCTTCCCATTGCCATCCCTATTATGAGTTTAATCTTTTCATGCTCCTCTGCTTCACAGGTAGCTGGTGTTGAAGTTGATCCTCTTGGGGACCTAAATACAGAATCAGAAAGAAAGCTTGGGCAGCTCGTTGCTGAGAAGTATTTAATAACTCCTCTACCCAACCACAAAGCCTCCTTCTTTCCCACTCAACCTTTTCTTTCTTGCTTTCCTAATATGTATTCTGTTTTTTTCTTGTTTCTTCAGGTATGGAACTGAGTTCTATATACTTCACAAGTATCCACAGGCTGTTCGTCCGTTCTATACCATGCCTTGTCATGACAATCCATCTTACAGCAATTCTTTTGATGTCTTTATCAGGGGTAATTAAGTTACAAATTTCTTATATTGTGAGAAAATGATTTTATTTTCTTTAATGGGTGAGATGATTCATTCACGTCTATGTACATTGTGAGCAGATGGATGTTTAATTTTTTGCGAGAACTATGGTGTGTTTAGGTAGTACTCTTTTTCAATTTATAACAAAGGAACAGCTAGGTTTTCTTGACTCATGTAGCTCTAGGTTGGAATGTTTTAGTCCTAAACATGTTCGACTATTTGTTGGCCCAGGGGCCAGGACATACTCTTTTGTCTTGAGAAAAGTGAATGTGCCGACTTATGTCCTATATCACCTCCTGGTTGCTGGAGTGTGCTTTTCTTGTCCTATTGCATTATGGGGAACACTCCCATAAGTACAAAAAAATGTAACATGTTTTCTAACATCTCCCCTCTCTTTAGATGAGGCTTTCTTTTAGGATCCATTAAGCTTGCATATTTGCGGTACTTCAATTTGTATTAGCCTTCTAGTTATAGAAAGTTAAAGGAGAAAGTGATTGGTATTTTCTGATGTGGTGAAATAAATTTTAGTGTGCTTGGAAATAATGTGTATTGAAAAGATGATATGATTACATTTTTCGATTGTCTTTTTGTTAGGGGAGGAAATTATTTCAGGAGCTCAACGTATCCATGTTCCTGAATTCTTGGAAAAACGTGCTGGAGATTGTGGAATTGACGTGAAGACAATATCAACATATATCGATTCTTTCCGGTATTTCTCTTTGCAATTCAATTTGTCCTCTATTTTTGAAAAGTTTCAGTCAAATCCAGAAATGGTTCAAAAAGAAATTCAAAAACTTTAGTCATGGTTTTAGTCAACTGATAATCTTTGTGAGTGCTAACGATGATGACCATATAGGTTAGATACACAACAACAAATTATTGCAGAATCATCTTTGCTGGAAAAATAATTGTCTTTGAATTCAAATTTGTCCAAGTTATAAGCATTTTGTTTTTTCTTCTCTGTCTTAATAGACGTTAAGGGAAACACCATATGTTGGTATCTTGAGTCATTCAATGAATGAATAGGTAAAAGTTAAAAGGTTCAAATATCAGGTTATCCACAATTAATCGTTATCCAAACTGAGCAATCGTCATACCAACTATAGCAGGGCAGTTGCCATAATTTGGTGGTTACTGCTCATGATAGCTAAAGAAAATTACCTCTTACTGGCTCTTAAGTTTATTGATGGCATCAATGAATTCAAGCTAAGATTTCAGCTACTTGCTCACATGTCTTACCAATGATGCCTGTTCCGATCATCATACTTTTGTTGTTAAATGTTTGCAATGGTACTTGAACAACTTATACATAGAGACGGATAGAGCATGGGTTCAACTGAACTCGTTAGTTTCAACACAGAACTCAAAACATATATATGTAAAAGATCACTAAACATATTAATTATACACTCAATTTCATATGTGCAATAAGTTGAGTGCTAGAATATCAAAGGTTGGACTCATCAAGTCTAGTTTCTGCTGAAATCTCTACCTGATTTTGTGTTTTACTTGTTGTGTAGGTATGGTGCACCTCCCCATGGTGGGTTTGGAGTTGGATTGGAGCGTGTAGTGATGCTTTTCTGCGCCCTCAATAACATTCGCAAGACATCACTTTTCCCTCGTGGCCCTCAAAGGATTGCCCCGTGATAAGTTATTTTTAAACTTATTTCTATTTTTTTTTCACTACAACTGGTTTGTGTTCATGTTCTTGCATGAAACCAATTAGTAGATGATAACTACTTGTACATAACTGACTATTCTGTTGTGGAACTCCATTATGGGGTAAGGCAAGTTAAGTTGTTTCAAATGGGTTTTGCTAGCACCAGTTAAGTTGACTGCCTTTACTGATCCGAATTTCCAAACCAATTCGAACAAGTCTGGATGATACAATTTGGATTATACAACCGAATTTGATTTACAGATTCTATAATAGAATATTATGGTTTTTCAATTTGAATATGGTTATATTTTTTCTTTCTACCATTAGTATTAAATAACTACATAAAAAAGGGCAGCCCCGGTTTGTGCAGGATTTGGGAGAGATTTCAACCACAAGGATTGTTGTATGCAATTTCACATTACATTTCCGTGATAGGTTATTTTCAAGGCTTGAACCTGGGATCTTGTGATAACATGCCAACAACTTTACCAATTAATAATAATTAATTAGAGTTTTAAAACATCATTAATAAAGTTAATTTAGTAAAATATACTCATAACTAAAATTTTCTTTGAGTATCCAATAGTTGCTGAATCAACTACTATAACAAAAGACAAGGATCAGCAGTAGATATAGTTAGCTCAAACACTAAGGGGTCGTTTGGTATACTACTATAACAACAATAACAAACCCACTATATTTTCACATAGGGCTGAGTGTAGTCCGTTTTGGGTGGGCGGGGCCATCTGGGTGGTCAAACGGGCGAAACAGTGCAAACGGGATATTTTCGGGTCAAATCGATGTGCTCGGGGTCCGGGAAACATTGTAGCGTTCGGGGAAGGTAAATTGTACGTAGTACATACCGCTACCCTAAGAAGGCTGTTTCCGATAGACCCCAGCTCAGTAATCAAAGTAATGAATAAGGAAAATAATGAGCACTTGCATTCGTTGGGGATTGATCATGGTGAAGATGAAAAAAATATAACTCTTGAATTGAATGAAACACGTATCTCATATACTCTCTCTTGTTACCTCTTGCGAGAATCACTTCCGATGTTGAAGCATGTAAGTTGGACCTTCTTTAGTTAAGAAATGGCTCTGCTGCACTCCTTAGGAACTCATAACTGTTTTTGCACTAGTACTATATATTACAAATTTAATGAGAATATTTCTGTAAATAAATTTATGTTTCGTATCGAAATATTGAGTTCAGATGAATTCAAATTCCGCCACGCAACTCTAATATGGCATCGTTTGCAATATCAACCATGAAAAGATGGAGATTACGTATAATTGGACATTGTAGCCCGAAGTTAATAGCCTGTTTGATCAAGTTTTTTGGAAATTAAAAAAATGTTTATTTAAACCGTAAAGGTGTTTGACGAAGCTTTTAATTTAAACACATAATTAAGTTTTATGTAGAAGGAGAGCCTTGGAATAACTAGTAAAGTTGGTAAAGTTGCTGCTATGTGACCAGGAGGTCACGGGTTCAAGCATTGGAATCCAACCTCTTGCAGAAATGTAAGGTAAGGTGTGTACAATACAACCTTGTGGTGGGACCCTCGCATAGCGACAGCTTTAATGCATGGAGCTGCCCTTTTTTTGTAAAAATAATTTTTATGTAATGTTTTTTTTCACTCATAAAAAAGCAGGGCGAGGGAGTAAACCAGAATGGAATGAGAAGTTTACATTCAAGATAGAATATCCCTCAGTAGATGGACAATACAAGCTTATAATTAAACTCATGGATCATGATACATTTTCTGCTGATGATTATCTTGGTGATGCTACGTAAGTTATTTTTTTTGTATTTTTATCGGCGACTTTGTAAATTCTAGAAGAATTCTGTCATAAAATACACGTAGCAACAAAGCATGGGCTTAAATTTTAAGGTTGTAGATACCTACAAGAGTAGCCGATTTAGTTCAATAGGTGTCCTTCCAAATAGGGGGCTCTGGTCGAATTGACTTATTTTAGACGCTTTTAAATATCTTTGTAGTATTTGAATAAGATAAAAAAGTGCTACTAATTAAGCACATGTTTTTAAGTCAAAATAACAAAAATGAATCAAAAGTCATAAATTAAGATTTATAATTTCTGACTTGTGCTTATAGATTAATTAACAGCTCTTTTCTTGTCCCCTAATTCTACTTACTAATGCATATTTGTAGACTTGTTGCCAAGTCATTAATTATGTGTAAAAAGCTGAAATTGATTCAATAAATTTTGTACATATTGTAGTATCTACTGGAAGGAATTTATTGAATTGGGATTGGAGAATGGAAGAGTTGAAAACTTGAAATTCATCCTTAAAAATATAGTGTGGTGGGCAGTGCTCAATGTTACTGTGGTGAAATTCAACTTGGCATCACTTTCACCCCAAAGGTAAATAACTTTGTTTTCGGTACAATACATAAATATGCCCTTTTAACTTGGTTTTCGATCGCATCTATGACCTCCAACTTTGGGTGTGCACAAGTAGACACATAAACTTGTATAAAGTTGAACAAATAGACACATATGTCTTATGTGACGTTCTACGTGTCCAATTCTTGTCTTGCATGACATCTTACGTATATTATGCCACATAGGACGTGTTTGTTTACTTGTTCAACTTTATATAAGTTTAAGTGTCTACTTGTGCACACCCAAAATTGGAGGTCATAGATGTGATGTGAGGTCAAGTTAAATGACATGTTTATGTATTATGCCTTCGTTTCATACAA
>NC_061115.1:6510306-6518322 GCF_002878395.1 Capsicum annuum | reverse complement strand
ATTAATGAGAATCCAAGAGACACTACATACACACACACACACACACAAGAATGAATATATATATATATATATATATATATATTCATTCTTATGATGGAGGTTCCTAAGTCTTGTATTTGTTCAACTAGTAGCTGCATTCCCTGAATGTTCATTGAATTTTGCTTCATAATCCTTAATAATTGTATCCTCGCGAACATGGTGCAGTGAGTTTTGACATGTGCTGATTTGGAGACCAACTACATCCACTACTTTCCCCACCGTCTTATCATCGCGTTATTTTTTGGGAATTTGGGCGACGTTAAACAACCTTAAGATCTGATCATCTAAGACGGATGATAAAACTATATGTGGAGCAAGCAAAATGGCATATGTTTAGGCCTAGGGCTGTCAATAGTTTTTAAAGAATCGACCTACCCGATTGAATTGAACCGAGTTTTAGCTTTCCTTACCAAAATTGATGGGTTTTTATAAATTTATAAACCTGACCCCCGGTCGTCGCTCCCCGGCGTTGACCCGACCCCCCCGTCGGTTCATACCCCCCCGGTTCATACCCCCCCCCCCCCCCCCCCCTCGCGAGGTACACCAGTCCCCCCCCAACCCGGCATTCAACCAGCTGCCGCCCGGTCCCCAGCCGCCAACTTGGTCTCCAACAGGCCGAGACTCCGCCTGCACCCGCCACGCCGTCTCCAGCAGCCGCAGCCCCAAGGGAAATCCGGTGACTTCTAACCTTTGTTATTTCGTTATTTCATATTGCATTTTAGTTCATTATTTCATATTCCATTCTTAGTACTATGCTCGTAGTAGCCCGTGTACCTTGACTTGCGTGGGATTTGTGAACATTGTCTGTTGTCTGTTGTTGTTGTTGCTGTATTCGGGAGTATTCCTTTGAACGTGTGTGTGCCTTGTATCTCCTTGCTGCTGCTTTGATATTGCCACCGGGTATATCCTTATATTTTTTTATTTTTTCGTGTAGTTGTGGCTGTGGGTGGTAATGGGTGGTTAGGGTCATGTCCGAGGGGGTTGGGGCGTGGGGCTGTGGCGGGGGCGGGAGATGGGGAGAGAGCGGGAGTGGGTGGGAGGCCAAGGTTTGGCCGAGGGGGGGGGAGTGGGGGGCGCGTGGATAGCGACGGTAGGCTGAGGGTTGGGTCTTGGAATATAGGGACCCTTCAGGGGAAGTCCATAGAGCTGGTGAAGATTCTTAGGAAGAGAAGGATCAACCTTGCGTGTGTCCAAGAGACCAAGTGGGTAGGGTCTAAGGCTAGGGATGTGGACGGTTACAAGCTGTGGTACTCTGGGAGCGACAGGCGTAGGAATGGAGTTGGCATCTTGGTAGATGAAGAGCTTAGAGGTCAGGTAGTGGAGGTGAAGAGGATCAACGATAGGTTGATGACTATTAAGTTGGTCATTCGGGGGTTTACCCTGAACGTGTGTAGTGCCTATGCGCCGCATGTGGGATCGGAGGGGGAGGAGAAGATGCGGTTCTGGGAGGCTTTGGAGGAGGTGGTGAGAGGCGTGCCCAGTTCGGAGAAGATTGTTGTAGCAGGGGATTTCAACGGGCACATCGGGGCGCTACCGGGAGGCTTTGGGGATGTGCATGGTGGTTTTGGTTTTGGGGAGAGAAATGAAGAGGGTGCGACCCTATTGGAGTTTGCGAGGGCGTTTGGGCTGGTGGTGGTGAACTCGGGCTTCCCGAAGAAGGACGAGCACCTGATCACTTTTCGGAGCGCGATAGCCAGGATCCAGATTGACTTTTTGTTGCTTAGGAAAGGGGATAGGGCGTTGTGTAAAGACTGTAAAGTCATCCCGAGTGAGAATCTTTCGACCCAACATAGGCTCTTGGTTATGGATTTGGGTATAAAGAAGAATAGAAAGAGGAGGAGTAAGGAGTGTAGACCGAGAATTAAGTGGGGCGGCTTGACGCCAGTGAATGCGTGGGAGATAGGGGAGAGGTTGGCGGGAATGGGGGTGTGGGAGTGTAGGGGGGACGTGGATAATATGTGGGACAGGGCGGCAACGTGCATCAGGGAGAATGCAAGGGAGGTGTTGGGTGTTTCTAGGGGCCGGGCCGGACATCATCGGGGGGATTGGTGGTGGAATGAAGAGGTGGGGAAGAAAGTGGAGACCAAGAAAGAGGCGTATGCTAAGTTGGTGGAAAGTAAGGACGAAGAAGAGAAGCGGGTAAACAGGAAAGAGTACAAGCTAGCGAGGAAGGAGGCGAAGTCAGCGGTCACGGCAGCTAAGACGGCCGCTTTTGAGAGCTTGTATGCAGGGTTACAGGGGAAAGGAGGGGAGAAAAAGTTGTTCCGACTCGCTAAGGCTAGGGAGAGGAAGGGTCGTGACCTCGATCAGGTGAGGTGCATTAAGGGGGAGGACGGTAGAGTGTTGGTGGAGGACGGCCACATAAAGAAGAGATGGCAGTCGTACTTTCATAGGCTCTTGAATGACGAGGGGGACAGAGCTATTGTGTTAGGGGAACTGGAGCACTCAGGGGAGTGTCGGGATTTTAGCTATTGTAGACGTTTTAAGGTAGACGAGGTTAGACAGGCAGTCCGCAGGATGCGAAGGGGTAGGGCGACGGGGCCGGATGAGATACCGGTGGAGTTTTGGAAGTTCGTTGGAGAGGCTGGTGTAAGGTGGTTGACTGCATTGTTCAATGAAATTTTCAGGACGGCAAAGATGCCCGAGGCGTGGAGGTGGAGTACCATGATCCCCCTCTATAAGAATAAGGGGGACATTCAGTGTTGCAATAACTATAGGGGGATTAAGTTACTGAGTCACGCTATGAAGATATGGGAGAGAGTGGTCGAGGTGAGGCTGAGACGGATAGTGTCTATTTCGGAAAACCAGTTCGGATTTATGCCCGGCCGCTCGACGACGGAGGCAATCCACCTGGTACGGAGGTTGGTGGAGCAGTATAGGGAGAGGAAGAAGGATCTGCACATGGTGTTCATCGACCTGGAAAAGGCGTACGACAAAGTCCCCAGGGAAGTGCTTTGGAGATGCTTGGAGGTGAGTGGAGTACCGCAGGCATATATCAGAGTAATTAAGGATATGTATGAGGGAGCGAAAACCCAGGTGAGGACGGCGGGAGGAGACTCAGAGCATTTCACTGTCCTGACAGGATTGCATCAGGGATCTACTCTTAGTCCCTTTTTGTTTGCGTTAGTAATGGATGTGTTGACGCGGCGTATCCAAGGGGAGGTGCCGTGGTGTATGCTTTTTGCAGACGATGTAGTCCTGATAGATGAGACTCGAGGGGGTGTGAATGACAAATTAGAGTTGTGGAGGCAAACTCTGGAGTCTAAAGGGTTCAGGGTGAGCAGAACCAAGACAGAGTATGTGGAATGTAAGTTTAATGACGTGAGGCGGGAGAATGAGGTAGGAGTGACGCTAGAAGCACAGGAGGTAGGGAAGAGGGATAAGTTCAAGTATCTCGGGTCCGTGATCCAGAGTAACGGTGAGATTGACGAGGATGTCTCGCACCGTATTGGGGCGGGATGGATGAAGTGGAAACTCGCATCGGGGGTGCTGTGTGATAAGAAGGTGCCGCCCAAGCTTAAAGGCAAATTCTATAGGGTGGTAGTCCGTCCGGCCTTGCTGTATGGAGCGGAGTGTTGGCCAGTTAAGAACTCCCACATCCAAAAAATGAAGGTGGCAGAAATGCGGATGTTGCGCTGGATGTGTGGACTGACCCGAGGGGATAGAGTTCGGAATGAGACTATCCGGGAGAAGGTTGGTGTGACTTCAGTGGAGTGTAAGATGCGGGAAGCACGATTGAGATGGTTCGGACACGTGAAGAGGAGGGGCATGGATGCCCCGGTCCGTAGGTGTGAGAGGCTAGCGTTGGATGGTTTTAGACGGGGAAGGGGTAGACCGAAGAAGTACTGGGGTGAGGTGATTAGGCGGGACATGGAACAGTTACAGCTCACCGAGGACATGACCCTAGATAGGAAGGTCTGGAAGATGCGAATTACGGCAGAGGATTAGGGCCAGTTCGGGTCGCTAGTGTAGGGAATTAATTGGTGGGGGTGTATTCCTGTTATGATTCCGTATTCAGTGTTTCGTGTTCCGTGTTCCATGTTTATTACGAATCTGTGTGCTTTCCTCTGCTTTATATTCCTGCATTCCTGCTTTACTCTGTTTTATATTCCTTATGGGTGCCGTATCTATGTTATGTCATCTGCTTCTGTGCTGTACTATGTGTTTGTGTGATATCTCGTGACTTGAGCCGGGGGTCTTTCGGAAACAGCCTTTCTACTTCATCAGAGGTAGAGGTATGGACTGCGTACATCTTACCCCCCCCAGACCCCACTAAGTGGGAATACACTGGGTTTGTTGTTGTTGTTGTTGTTGTTGTACTTTTTGGTTCAAATAACTGAACCATTGCGACTATCATGGAGTGAGATTCTAGAAAATTGTCAAGAATTCCACTTGTAGAATTTGAAACTCTATGATGGTAGCTATTTTTCAAATAACAAGTTCAAAATGTGGCCACTGGCCGCTATTTCTACTACTTTGTGTCATGTAGAGTCCATTGTCCATTTTAAATTTTCAAAACTCAAAAGTGAGACCTCTGATTAAGGGTGAAGAGATTTTACCAATCTCACGACACTCTTTGGTGGTAGCTACGTGTGTTTGTTTCACATAGAGGAAAAAAACTTATTATGATGACGGTTTTTGCAAAGGCATAATACATAAATAATTTCTTTAACTTGGCTTCAATTTTTATTTATGTCCTCCAATTTTAGATGTGCACAAGTAGACACTTAAACTTGCATAAAATTGAGCAAGCAGACACATATGTCCTATGTGATATACTACGTGGCCAATTCATGTCCTACATGATGTCTTACATGTATTGTGCCACATAGGATACATGCGTCTATTTGTTCAACTTTATACAACTTAAATGCATGCTCGTACACATCCAAATTAAAATTGAATGACATAGATGTGAATTGAGGTCAAGTTAAAAGAACATGCATTTTAACATGCATATGTATTATAACCTTTTGCAAATCTTGGTCAATTTTGTCTGAATTTTTTAATATTAAAAGATAAACCTAAAAATGATGAAATGGAAGAAATTTGAGTGAATAAAAATAAGAAAATAAATTTCACTAAATATGCTAATGTAATGATTATTCATGGTGTGTTTTATTTTGACAGAAGGCAACTCAATATGAGGAAGTTGAATATGGTGGATGGAAAGATAGTGATGAGTACTCATGAGTAACTACAGAAGTCGATCTAGTTTTGTTGGGTTATTGGGTCTTTTTTCTTTTTTATGTGGATAAATGAAACTTAATTTGGACCAACTCATTTTTGTCTATAGGCCCATTACTATGGGGCATATATATTGATCTTTTTAGGTCTTATTCATCACAAAAAGAGAGTTTTCAGCAGCCAAAGAGAGAAAAACAAAGCTGATTTTCGCACCTTAATTTCAGCCACAGTTGTCAACTTCAAATTACGATTCCCGCTTCGTTTCTTGTCTGATTGAGCTGATTTTTGGACTGCTTGTTCCTCTCATCTCAATCTTTGATTAGGAACTGACAGAGCTTGATTTGGTGGCCTGTATCTCCTGTTCTTCATTCCCGAACAGTAACTGCATTTTTGGTACTGTCACTCCTTTATTTCCCTTGTGTTTGGTGTTGTGGTTTACGTATTGTTTCTTGTTGTTTGACACTTGTTTTGTTGCCATTTTGGAGGACAATATTGTAACTCTTTGGTGATTATAGTGGAGGTTTTGGTCCCGTGGTTTTTTACTCTTCACACTGAAGGGCTTTCCACGTAAATCTTGTGTCTCGTGTAATTGCCTTTATTCTTATCTTGTTTCATTTGGATTTATTTGTCTCCTCTTGGTTCAAGTTGAAAGGAAAAATTTAGTCTTGAATATTTCCGCTGCTACCCTGTCGGGCTCTTTGATTGTGTGCCCGTCTTTCCTAACAAGTGGTATCAGAACGTTGGTTGTTGTTGATTGTAGATTTGAATGATGGGGGCAAATATGAGCAAGATGGTGTGTTTGAATGGTAGTAACTATCATACTTGGAAAGACAAGATGAAAGATCTTCTATTTGTCGAGAAAATGCATCTGCCTGTGTTTGCATCTACTAAACCTGAATCCATGACATATGAGAATTGGGAATTTGAGCACTTACAGATTTGTGGCTATATCAGACAATGGGTTGAAGATAATGTTAGAAATCATATTGTGAATGAGACACATGCTAGGAGTTTTTGGGACAATCTCGAGACACTTTATGCTTCGAAGACTGGCAATAACAAGTTGTTCCTGCTTAAGCAATTGATGAATATCAGTTATAAAGAGGGCAGTCCTATTTCTGATCATATTAAATATTTTCAGGGTGTCCTTGACCAGCTATCCGAAATGGGTGTAAAGTTCGATAAAGAAATTCAGGGACTTTGGCTTCTTAATACTCTGCCTGATTCTTGGGAAACTCTTCGAGTTCCTTTGACTAATTCTGCTCCCGGTGGTATTGTAACTATGGAATATGTTAAGAGTGGTGTCTTGAATGAAGAGATGAGAAGAAGATCTCAGGCCTCATCTTCTTCATCTTCACACTCTGATATTTTGGTTACTGAAGAGAGGGGAGAAAACAAGTCCAGAGATTCAAATGATAGAGATAAAAGTAGAAGCAAGTCAAGGTTCAAATTCAAGAATGTTATATGTGACTATTGCAATAAAAAAGGGTATATCATGAAATATTGTTACAAGCATAAGAGAGATATAAGACGGCAAAAGAAAGAAGGCGATAATGAAAATCGTGTTGCTATTGTTGCTAATGATGATCTTCTTGTTTCTTGTGGTGAGAATGCCATTAATCTTGTTCGCGATGAGTCTAGCTGGTTTGTGGATTCTGGTGCTACATCTCATGTTACGCCAAAGAAGGAATTATTTTCTTCTTATACTCCAGGTAATTTTGGGATGTTGAAAATGGACAATAATGATGAAGTTAAAGTACTTGGCATTGACACGATTTGTTTGAAAAGTAACAATGGTTCCAAACTAGTTCTCAATAATGTCAAGCATGCTCCAGATGTTCTCCTGAATTTGATTTCTGTAGGAAGTCTTGATGATGAGGGTTATATTAATATCCTTGGTGCTGGCCAGTGAAAGCTTACTAGAGGTTCGATGATTGTTTCTCGAGGTGACAAGTTATCTAACTTGTACGTATTTCAGGGCTATACTTCTAGAGGCTTGATAAACTTGGTGGAGAATGATACTTCATCAGAGTTGTGGCATAGAAGGTTGAGTCATATGAGTGAGAAGGGGATTGATAGTTTGGCTAAGAAAAATTTGATTTCTGAAGTAAAAAAAGCAAAGTTAAAGAAGTGTGTTCACTGCTTAGCCGGTAAACAGAAAAGAGTTTCTTTTCAGAGTCATCCGCCTTCAAGAAAGCTCGATTTGCTGGAGTTGGTGCATTCTGATTTGTGCGGTCCTTTTAAAGTAAGGTCTCATGGTGGTGCACTTTACTTTATGACTTTTATTGATGATCATTCTCGCAAACTCTGAGTATTTCCTTTGAAGTCCAAGGATCAAGTACTTGATGTGTTCAAGAATTTTCAGGCCTTAGTTGAAAGACAAACAAGGAAGAAATTAAAATGCATCCGTTCAGATAATGATGGTGAGTATATTGGTCCTTTTGATAGATATTGCAGAGAGCAGGATATTCGGCATCAGAAAACTCCTCCAAAGACTCCTCAGTTGAATGACTTAGCAGAGAGGATGAATAGAATACTAGTTGAGAGGGTTAGATGTATGCTTTTAGATGCTAAGATGCCAGATTCCTTTTGGGCAGAAGCACTTAATACGATTGTTTATGTTATCAATTTATCTCCTACTGTTGCTTTGAATGGTGATGTCCCTGACAGAGTTTGGTCTGGTAAAAATGTTTCTTATGATCATCTTAGAGTCTTTGGGTGTAAATCTTTTGTGCATGTTCCTAAGGATGAAAGGTCAAAGTTGGATGTTAAAACTAGACAGTGTATCTT
>NC_061115.1:6438499-6510206 GCF_002878395.1 Capsicum annuum | reverse complement strand
TGTTCATGTTCCTAAGGATGAAAGGTCAAAGTTGGATGTTAAAACTAGACAGTGTATCTTCATTGGTTATGGTCAAGATGAATTTGGCTATCGTTTCTATGATCCAGTTGAGAAGAAACTTGTTAGAATCCGCGATGTTGTGTTCTTTGAAGACCAAACAATTAAAGATTTTGACAAAGCTAAGAAGGTTGATTCTCAAAGTAGTGAGAGCCTAGTTGATGTTGATCCAGTTCCTTTGACTACTGCTCTTAAAGAAAATCTTCATGATGAAAATCAAGTTGATAATGAAGATGATGATCATGTTCAGAATGACCAACAAGAAGTTGTTGATGCTCCATTGCAAGTTGATATGGTTGATCAACAACCAGTTGTTGATGCTCTAGAGAGTTCTCTCAGACGATTTACAAGAGAGAGAACACCTTCATCTCGTTATTCTCCTGGTGAGTATGTACTTTTGACTGATGGGGGAGAACCTGAGAGTCTTGATGAAGCCATGTAAAGTAAAAAAAAAGAAAAGTGGTTTGATGCTATGGAAGATGAAATTAAATCTTTGCAAGATAATCATACCTTTTATTTGGTTAAACTGCCTAAAGACAGAAAAACTTTAAAAAATAGGTGGGTTTTTCGGGTGAAGCATGAAAATGGTAATCCAATTTTATGGTACAAAGCTAAATTGGTTGTGAAGGGATTTAACCAGAAAAGGGGAGTTGTTTCTGATGAGATATTTTCTCCGGTTATAAAGATGTCATCCATTCATGTGGTTCTAGGCTTAGCTGCAAGTCTAGATTTAGAGGTTGAACAAATGGATGTTAAAACTGCTTTTCTCCATGGTGACTTAGATGGAGAAATTTATATGGAGCAACCCGAAGGTTTTGAAGTCAAGGAAAAAGAGAATTATGTTTGCAAATTGAAGAAAGGTTGTATGGTTTGAAACAAGCTCCTAGGCAGTGGTACAGGAAGTTTGATTCCTTTATGAGTCAACAGGGCTTCAAGAAAACTACTTCAGACCATTGTATTTTTGTGCAAAAATTCTATGATGGTGACTTTATTATTGTGTTGCTTTATGTTGATGACATGCTTGTTGTTGGTCATAATGCTTGCAGGATTCAAAAGTTGAAGCAAGAGTTGAGTAAGTCTTTTTCTATGAAAGACTTAGGACCAGCAAAGCAGATTCTTGGCATGCAGATTGTCCGTGACAGAATGGCCAAGAAGTTGTGGTTATCACAATAGAAGTATATTCAGAAAGTACTTCGAAGGTTTAACATGGACAAGGCTAAGGTTGTCAGTACACCTTTAGCTATGCACTTCAAATTGAGCACGAAACAGTGTCTTTCCAGTGATGATGAGAAGGAAGATATGAAGAAAGTTCCTTATGCTTCAGCTGTTGGTAGTTTGATGTATGCAATGGTTTGCACAAGACCGGATATTGCTCATGCTGTTGGTGTTGTTAGTCATTTTCTTTCTAATCCAGGAAGAGAACATTGGAATGCTGTGAAGTGGATTATGAGATATCTTTGTGGCACTTCTATTTTGAGTTTGTGTTTTGGTACAGGGAAACCTATTCTTTGTGGTTATACTAATTCAGATATGGCCGGTGATATTGATACTCGCAAGTCTACTTCAGGGTATTTGGTTACTTTTGCAGGGGGGGCTGTGTCTTGGCAATCTAGGTTGCAAAAATGTGTTGCTCTATCTACTACAGAAGTTGAGCTTATTGCTGCCGTTGAAGCTTGTAAAGAATTGCTTTTGATGAAAAGATTCTTGGGGGAAGTTGGTTGTGCTCAAGAGCGGTATGTATTTCATTACGACAGTCAAAGTGCCATACATCTTGACAAGAATTCTACATTTCATGGTCGGTCTAAACACATTGATGTGAGATACCATTGGATTCGGGATGTGTTGGATTCTAAGTTGCTTGAACTTGAGAAGATTCATATGGATGATAATGGTTCTGGCATGATGACTAAAGCTTTGCCAAGAGGAAAGTTTGAAGATTGTTTCATGATCACCGGGACAGCGGTCTCCTCCACATAGTTGGGAGGGGGAGAATTGTTGGGTTATTGGGTCTTTTTCCCTTCCTATGTGGATAAATGAAGCCCAATTTGGACCAACCCACTTTTGCCCATAGACCCATTACTATGAGGCATATATATTGATTTTTTAAGGTTTTATTCATCATCACAAAAAGAGAGTTTTCAGCAGCCATAGAGAGAAAAACAAAGCTGATTTTCGCACCTAAATTTCAGTCACAGCTGTCAACTTCAAATTGCGATTCCCGCTTCGTTTCTTGTCCGATTGAGCTGATTTTTGGACTGCTTGTTCCTATCATCTCAATCTTTGATTAGGAACTGACAGAGCTTGATTTGGTGGCCTGTATCTCCTGTTCTTCATTCCCGAACAGTAGCTGCGTTTTTGGTGTTTTTTCTCCTTTATTTCTCTAGTGTTTGGTGTTGTAGTTTATGTATTGTTTCTTGTTGTTTGACACTTGTTTTGTGTCCATTTTGGAGGACAACATTGTAACTCTTTGGTGATTATAGTGGAGGTTTTGGTCCTGTGGTTTTTTACTCTTCACACTGAAGGGTTTTCCACGTAAATCTTGTGTCTCATGTGATTGCCTTTATTCTTATCTTGTTTCATTTGGGTTTATTTGTCACCTCTTGGTTCAAGTTGAAAGGCAAAGTTTAGTCTTGGGTATTTTCCGCTGCTACCCTGTCGGACTCTTTGATTGTGTGCCGTCTTTCCTAACAAGTTTTACGAAAAGATCATGAGCTCACGTGCACTGTCATTCACCCTATAAATCCGCCCCCGAGTAGCTAGCTGGCTTGTTTTTACATTTTATGTCGGCAAACTTTGTGTTGTGAATAAAGTTACAAGATCCTCACAACTTTGTTATGATCATATTTATTATGCATTATGTTTTAGAGATTGTTTGTTACTAAATGAAACAACTAGGGATGACAAATGATGAGGGGTGGTTTAAGTCATAACCTTGAAGATTTAATTCTGATATCGTGATTGAATTTGGAGCGTCGAATTTAGTGTGGTTACATATATAGTTCGTGTGCGTATATTGGACTTCGAATGAATTTCAATCAGGCTTGTATAGTATGTAATTTAACTCTCGAGAAGTGAACATGCCCAATAATTATTTATTTTAAAACGAAGGGACTATATAGTAGAACTATAGCTAGAAACGATATGTACTTGCATTATATCCACATTAATTGTTATTGGACATAATATCAACACCACCCACAAAATGTAAGACATAACAAAGTCCAGGTTTAGTTAGTAGCTGTGGCGGAGTCAATATCTTAATTAAGGGGTTTAAATTGAAAAACATGAGCAAAAGAATTCGAAGGGGTTTAACATCTGCTATATATACATGAAAAATAATTTTAAACTTGTATAAATAGTATAATTTTTCGCTGAAGGAGGGTTCGCATGAACTCCCTTGCTATTAGCTAGCTCCACCCATGATTAGTAATGTTTTTTTTCAATATAGTGACAAATACTAGATTTAAAATTTATGAGTTTCTTATAATATTATAAAATTAATATGTTATAGTATTCCTAGGTTTGCAGTCCAATATTTAGTAAAACTTTCAATACATAAGCAAAAACTTTTAACAATTTTTTTCCCTGTTTTTTTTGGTTACTTGTTATACATATTTGTAAATTCAAAAATTTTGGATGGTTTTCAAGAAAAGATTATTAGAATGCACCATATCTATATATTGATTATGAAAAAGGGTTTAGTTCTTTGCATTCATGATTTAATGTAAATAACATTTCGTGGTTATTGAGAACGAACTAAATCAACTAATGATTTTATTTCTCAATTTTCCTAACTTTGCTTCTATGAAACTAAGATTGTATAGGCTGAAAAACCACAATGATTATCCATATGGATGACCGGGTTCGGTCCCGGGGGATTTACCCAGTGCGCACAAACAGTGGCGGAGCCACATAGAATGCAGTTTCGAACCATCTTCGTTGGAAAATTATACTATTTTTACATGGTCAAAAATATTTTTTATGTATATATAGTAAATGTTGAACCCCCTTCGGCTAGTCCGTATTCTATTTACTTCTGAACCTCCTCAATGAAAATTCTGGCTCCGCCACTGCGCACAAAGTATTCGCCCGAAGAACAAAGGCTGTGACAAAGGTTGTAGCGGCTGCGGGTTATGCTAGGGTTAAAAAAAAATATATATGACAAACAAAAATTCAATCAAATTCCTTTAGTACTCTATAGTTTCTTAGGGGGAATGCATATAGAAGAGCCATAAATGGTCGACCAATGCAAGGATGTAATAGTCATTTAAATCAATCAAACATGGCAAAATGGTAACATTATTTTTTGAGGGAATTATAAATTTCTAGCCCAACATTATTAAACTTCTTGTAATAGATAGTATGAAAAGAGTTGTTGTCTAAGTGGATATGCATGCTTATTTGCCAGTAGAGGTGAAGAGTTTAAGAAAATCTCTTAATTTAAAATCACTTCTATTATTCGTTATGTAAGTAGATACATTTCTCTTAATGCATGAGGGAAACATACATAAGTTTGATTCTATTGTCCAACAATGGGTGTATACTGTATATTATACATAATACAATTGATACATGGATTCAATGTGTAACCAGGAGAGGTGTCAGTGAGTTCACTATTCACAATCAGTGGCGGAATCAGGATCAGGGCCGGCCATTAGGGGAAGCAACTAAAGTAAAGGCTTTAAGCCACAAAATATTTGGGGTCCCATTTTTTTAAATTTCTTATTCGATGTTCGATATTTATTTTGTGGTTCAATTGATTTGAATTTTCACACTTAACGATGATTAAAGATGAAAGCACTTTCTAAAAGGATTTCTTTTTTCATTCTAGGACTCTAACCCAAGATTTTTTATGAGAAAAAAATGAAACAACGTTTACCTATAATAGATTTATAGGTTAATATTTGTTTTCAAAAAATATTGCATATTTAAAAGTAGAAAACAATTATTTTATAACAAAGAATTTATATTGTGCATTCTATGTTTCTTGTTGTATTTTCTCCGACTTCAAGCTTTAAGACAATTATATTGAATTATCAAAAAAGAAGAATTAATATCAAATTGTCAACTTTTTTTTAATAAGGCCTCCTGTTAAACATTTGGCTTTAGCCGTCAAAACTTATTGAGTTGCCCCTACTCAGGATGTAGGCATCGTGGATGTTTGAGAGGTTGGAACACATGTATGGACAGTCAAAGCTTTATAATTCCTCATGGAAACAAAAGCACCCAGCTATCTTTTTAGTTTCGAGGATGCTTTCTTTCATCTTAATTATTTCAATTAAAATATATTTTTATATAATTATACCTATTCAAATAAGAAGATAACTGTGGGCTTGGATTTCTTTGTAGTGTACTAATATTTGTATTATTCTAACTAGCTAGTGTGTGTTTGTCTAAAGATGCTGAGTAGAAACAAAGTTCCTTTTTCGCTCAACCGTACCGTTTGTTACATCTCAGTGTAAGAGTTGATTTTGATGACTCGGCCAGTACTTCCAATGACTCTGATCTACAACGTTCTCCCTGTTTGAAGTCACTTTATATGATTGTTGTGGTAAAAAATGATTCGGTGTGTGTATCATCTGGTTCATTATTTGTCACTTCTTATATACGAAAATGACTAGAATCATGCAAAGTGAATTTGCAAAAAAAATGGAAAAAACGATACCACAAATTAAAAGGAGTGTTACATACACCAAAGTGTAATTTCCTCCGAGGATTGTCCCTCACACTAGAAAAAAAGGGGACCATCTCCTAATAATTTTTTTTCCCCTCTCCCCATATCATTTTTTCTTTGAGTTTAAGTTCTGTGCATCGTTAGTGCATAAAAAATTCTGCACTATCAGATAACTTGACCTGCTATTGTAGATTTCCTAATTATTTACGTAAAAATTAAAAAAGAAACAAGTTCACCTTGTAAAATATTTTCTACACTGATAGTGTACAAAACTTAAACTCTTTTTTTTTTTTAATCGGGACCACAAAGATTCCATCCCACTCTCCTTGTAATCAATTCATCTGCCCATTATGACCCCCTCGACACCAGACACGGGATCCGACCCCGAAATTTGACTCGGAATTCGAACCCGACTCGAGATTCGATTCTCGACTCCTCTCCCGACCCGAGACCTGATCCTAACACCCGACCCCGACTCTTGACCCAGAACTTGACTTAGACTCCCGAATTGAAAACCGACCCGGAGCCAAAATTTTCACAAAAGGGGTTTATAAGTAAGCATACGAATTAACTGAAAAAGGTTCGACATCTACTATATACACATAAAATATAATGTATATATAGTATAATTTCCTAAGTGTAGCTCTGCCCCTGCTCGGTATCCGACACCGACACCCAGCCCAAAACATAACCTCGACTTTCGACTCAGGACATGAGTCCAGAGTCGAGGTCGGAGTTGGGTTGAGATGGGATCTCGAGGCTGGATCACGAGTTGAAGTCGAAAGTTGGATTGAGTTCCGAGTCTTGAGTGTAGATAGAGGGTTGTTCGTAACTGCGTGGTTCGGCTTCCAGGTAGATATACGTCTTATCAGGTGTTCAATGAATAACATTATATTGACATATGCACACACCGTTAAGACTGTTGATGACACAAGAATATTGAACAAGATCCTCTACATAATGTTCACGGGTCATCAACAACCTTAATAGTGTATATGTCGATATTATGTCCTTCGTTGAACATACAGCTACAGACAATAGAAAAAGAACAAACTGTGTTGTTGTGTGTGGCTAAATCCAAGAAGGGTTTCAAATTAATGGGTGTCTCACTTGACACTGAGGTTATTAATTGTTTCAAATTAAGAGTTTACAACTTGTTTTGTGTGTTAAATAAATGAGGGTGACAGTTCCTTTTAGTGAGGTTTAAAATTTTTATCAAAATTCTGTTAGTAATTTTAATACTAATTTTAATATTTGAAGGTATTTCTAGTCGAATAGATTAACGGAGGGTATTTTTGAACCAATTTTAATGATATTTTGGCCCTTTTTAGATTTTTTTTTTTTTTTGTATATACATGATTTGATATTTGATGCTCTCTTTATTTCATTTACTGGACTCTCATCATATCTCATTAAAAGAAATTAATTACAGATATATTTTACTAAATTAATTACAAATATTGCAAAAATTATTTTATAAGGCAATAAGTGAGAAGGACCGAACGTGCTATATTCATCTTTTTATTTATGATTGCATAAGTTAAACGTTCATAAAGCATCATTCTTATTTGCTATTTCTAATATCTAAATAATTTAATCCCATCAAAGGAACATGTTTGCTGATTTGCATGCACAAGTGAAAACTGTCAACTAATCATGTAAAAGCAAGAATATAAACATTGTACTTATAGGCATAAGAAAATGAATTTATTTAGGTGACACTGTTTTTTTGTTAAATAAGAAAGAATGCCACCTTTTCTTTTTGTTTGAAAATTACTTGATATAATTTTTTTTTTTTAATCAATGCTTCAAGTTAATTTGAAACAAGTAAAATGTGATGGAGGAAGTATTTAAAAACGAATGAAGTAATTAAGAGGTGCGCCAAAAACGTGTTATATACATTTTCCCCACTTCCTATAAGATGTCTTAAAAGTTTAGTTACATATAACAACTTGATGGCCAAATCACATGTAAAATTTAGTTAGAGATACAACTTGATGCATGGCCAAATCACATGTAAAGTTTAGTTACATATAACAACTTGATGCATGGCCAAATCACATGTAAAGTTTAGTTACATATAACAACTTGATGCATAGCCAAATTAATCACATGTAAAGTTTAGTTACATATAACAACTTGATGCATAGCCAAATTAATCACATGTAAAGTTTAGTTAGAGATAACAACTTGATGCATGGCGTAATCACATGTACTTCTTCTCCTATAAATACACACAAAACTTATTATAATTTCTATATTAGCTTGCTCTCTCCCTTCTCCTCTTTCAATTTCAATCTTCATTAGCAATATACCATATAATAAATTTTGTCTCTTGATATACATTTTCCTTCCATACCCATCACTATAGTAAAATTAACAATCTGTTAGAAATCGACAATTAATATAATGGATGGCTCAAGAATCAGCGTGCGTCCCTTCAGAGCCACTGATGTCGAAGACATCTTATTATGGGCGGGGTGGGGGAGGATAGAGTAATGAAAACCACACGTTGGGAAACTTTATTAACGAGACATGTGTACCTCAACCGAGGAATTACTTATCGATCCGTATAGATGATCGGTCCATAGGATTTCTCTGGGTAATCTACCCAGGGACTGGTTGCGAAAATATTGAAGAAACAGCTGATATAGGATATGCTATATCAGTTGATTATTGGGGAAAGGGCATTGCTACGAAGGTCTTGAAAATGGCAATCCCACAAATATTCAACGATTTTCCTCTAGTTAAGAAGCTTCAAGCATATACATTTCCAGAGAATAAAGCTTCTCAAAGAGTGTTGGAGAAGGCAGGATTTATATACCAACGCTCAACTAATTTAAACGATGGCAAACACTTCAACGAGTATGTGAATGGAGTAGACTTATTAGAAGTTTACACTTTAGTATCAACAAATATATGTGGTTCTTCCATTAAGTAGTTGATATTATTGTAGAAAAAATTAATATATGTATTTTATTAGAATTAGAACTTATGGTAAGCTTTTTTAGAATTCATACATGCATTGATCCAATCTAAGAACCTGTTCGACTACTTTCAAACAACATGCAGATGAAATAGGTCTGGTTTGTAGAACAATCACCAATGAGATTTCTCTTGTGGTAATTATTGCACAAACTATATTCATACATGTGGAGTCACTAGTAAGAACAACAACACAATTTTGTTTAATTATAAGAAAGAAGAGATGAGATAGTTGAATAGAATAGAATAGTTTATCACACTATTTATAATAAAAGAACCCCAACACAAACTATTCAATATTTACAATGTAAATACCTTCAAATAATCATGAACAGTATCAAGATCATATCAAAGTGAATCAAGTAAAGATTTTATTTGAATACCTCAAACAAGAAAAAGTAAAAAAAAAACAACTTCAAAAATTGATCCAAAATATTTTCAGAAAGGAAATATCTTATGAGACAATGACATGATGATGCACCTTTTCAGCTATGCAAGATATATAATATTAATAAGAATATTTGAAGCGCCTAACGTATTATTTTTTGTGAAATACTCCCTCCGTCGTTCATAAGTACTTGTCATTCTTATTAAAAATAGATATTTCATAATATCTGTAGCTTTAGAAAATTAAGACATAATTAGTTGTTTATTTTCATTTTACCCTTAATCATAAATATAGAGAAATATTAATATAATATTAAAAAATATTAAATAGAGAAGAGTACGTAATAAACATGGGTAAATAGAATCAAATTACCCTTTAGTTAATGTTTTTTATAAAGCGTGCAAATAAAAAATATGACGAGTATTTAAGAACGAATGAAGTAAGGTGTTTCCATGAATAAAGTAGGACATAGAGTCCATTTGAATAATTGATTTTTAGCTTACGACTTATAAGTCAAAATTGTGAGTTAGAAATTAATTTTATACTTTTGACTTACTTTCATTATCTTGGCCTAAATTCAAGTCCTTAAAAACACTTTTTTTTAATAACTTTTTGTTTTCCTCTAATCAAAGAAAGGTAGAAACATCAATAGTTGAGATAGAACTAGCCAATATATATTTCCCCGTTTCTAAATGAGTAGTTATCTTAATTTGATGGCAAAGTTGAGGCATGAGGGGTATATATTCCCTTATATAAATATATACTTATTTATTTATTTTGAAAAAGACAAATAAAATCAAAATGATTAAAGACTATCAATTTTATGATTGCAAGAGGATCACAAAATATATTACCCATGGTCTTAAGAAAGTTTGTAATTTGTGAACTAAAAAATATGAATATAGATGGTTTAAGTGCTTTCTGCCAAACTAGAAAATATATGAATATATTCCTTGCATGTGCTTGCTACAAATCACGTTCTTTGTTGTCTTTTGCTTCATTCACAACTTCAACACATTATTCAAAAAATAAATAAAAAAATATGTTAATCTTTCAAAATACATGTAAAATATCTTAATTGTTTAAAGTTTATGTCTAAATTATTAAGTGTGTACGTTTTCGACATGAATTATTATCAATTACTTAACAAAATACACTTAAACTATTAATAGCTCACTTTTTCTACCTGAAAGTTTCGGTATGGAACTCAAATAATTAATAATTTTAGTGTATTTTCCTAACTAGTTGGTGATAGTTCAGATAAAAAACTCAGACACATGATAATTTAGGTATGAAACTCAAAATATTAAAAATAAATAATAGTGTAATTTTACTGTACCATCTTATGGATATAACAAATTTATTGCTTAAAAATACATTGAGACAATAGCCTAAAGTAACTTTATTCAGTCATTGATTTTACACTTTTTAGCATTCTCTTACTTTGAAATATATAAACAATTATAAATATAATACTAATTGATAATAGGAACGACTAGCAGATGTGAAAATGAATATTGATTTTAATTTTAGAGGTTATCTTGGTTGTATTATTTTTTATGTTGTTACCTTTCTCAAATAATAATTGAATTTTTTTTTCTATATTATTGGTGATTTATTTGTAGAATCATTGAAAATTTTGCTTTTACTTATATTTTTAGTTATAAAATTATAAAAATGAACATGCATGGAATATATGCACCATTGATCCATGAGACTTGACTCTCATGTCTCCTGGCTTACGCCTCACCCAAGCTACATAAAACGTCTCGCCTAACGCCCCACCTTTTAAAACACTGCTCCTCACTAGTCACTACTTTCAGTGATCTCTCATTCGCTCGCTTTCCAATCTTGTTCAAGATCTCATACTTGCCTCACTCTCCAATTACATTGACACCACTTACGCCCACCTCCTTTCAGTCGAAGTAGTGGCAATAAAATAGAAGATGGGTTTGTGGCTTAAGCTATCGTTTCAATTTTATCGGATGTCCCCGAAGAGACCAAGCCCATTTAGACCATGTCACTATTTTTAGTATGGAGAAACCTTTAATATAGGAAGATGTAACAAATAATCTTAACTTAAAATGGTGGCACAAGCCCAAATTAATATCCCAAAGACGGAAAAATTACAGAAAGTGATATACATAAGATTGTTTTTGGCCTATTTCAGTGGGTGTTAGCCCACGGTTCAATGGGTGCGCCCGAGACCCATGAAGGATGTGGGAAAAAATCGACAGGATGGCCTCCGGGGGCTGTGGAGTGGATATGGGTGGTCCAGACGGGCCGTCTGGGCCATTTTGATAGTCAAACGGGCGATAACAGCAGGAACATGCCGTTTTTGGAAAATTTTCAGTGGGTGTTAGCCCACGGTTCATTAGGTGGTCCCAGATTCCGATGGCGAATATGTGCGAAAATCGACAAGCGACCCCCCAGAGGCTATTGAGCGGATGTGGGTGGTCCGACGGGGCAACCTGGGCCATTTAGGTGGTCAAACAAGCAAAATAGCGCGGACAAGCCATTTTTGGCCCATTTCAATGGGTGTTAGCCTACAGCTTGAAGGGTGGATCCCGGGTCCATTGGCAGCTATGGGCAAAATCAATGGGCATCCCTCTAGGGGTTGTAGAGCGGATATGGGTAGCAAGACGGGTCCGCTTGGGTCATTTTGGTGGTCAAACAAGCAAAATAGTGCGAATAGGCTATTTTTGCTCGTGTTAGTGGGTATTAGCCCACGGTTCGTTGGGTCGACTTGGTGCCCGATGGCATATGTGGGCAAAAATCCACAACTTGGGCCATTTTGATGGTCAAACGGGCGAAACAGCACGAACGAGCCATTTTTGGCCTGTTTCAGTGCGTGTTAGCCCACGATTTGATGGGTGGGATCGAGCCTCGTGGCAGATGTGGGCAAAAATCAAAAGGCAATCCCCTGAGGGGCTATAGATCAGATGTGGGTGGTACGACGGGGCCGCCATGGCCATTTTAGTGGTCAAACAGATGAAATAACACGAATGGGACATTTTGGGCCCGTTTTGATGGGTGTTAACCCACAGTTTGGTGGGTGGGCCTGGGGCCCGGTGGCTAATTTAGGCAAAAATCAACAGGCGACCTCCGAGGGGCTGTGGAGAGGATGTGGGTGGTTCGAAGGGACTGTCTGGACTCTTTTGGTGGTCAAATCGGTGAAACGATGTGCATAGGGTATTTTTGGCTCGTTTCTGTTGTTGTTAGCCCATAGTTCGGTGGGTGCAACCGGGTCTCGATGGCAGATATGGAAGAAAATCAACAGGCGGCCCCCCTGAGAGAATGTGAAGTGGATGTGGGTAGTCCGACGGGACTGTCTAAGCCATTTTGATGGTCAAACGGGCGAAACGGCAAAGAAGGCCCATTTTAGTAGGTGTTATCCCGCCATTTGTTGAGTGGGCCCGAGGCACGTTGGCGGATGTGGGAGAAAATCGACAGGCGGCCCTCGGGGGTTGTGGAGCGAATGGGGGTTTAAAAAATTCAAATAAATACACTTTTAGTGACTGTTTTTCGTGGCGACTTTGTTGTCACTAAAATTTATAAAAATTTCAACAAAATATACTTTTAGGACGAATTTTTGTGTCGACTTTGCTGTCACTAAAACTTCTTAAAAATTTTAAAAATTATACTTTAGTACAACTTTTTGTGGCAACTATGTTGTCACTAAAACTTATAAAAAAATTCAAAAAATACTTTTAGTCACAACTTTTATGGCGACTTTGTTGCCACTATAACTTAGAGAAAAATCTAAAAAATATACTTTTAGTGGTGGCGACTTTGTTGTCACTAAAATTTATAAAAATTCAAAAAAATTATTTTTAGTGACAGCTTTTTGTGGTGACTGTTGTCACTAAAACCTATACAACTTTTCATACTTAGCTAACGATTCTTAGAATCGGCGCAAGAATCAAGCGTGGTTTGGCCAAAAATTGACTGGAGTCTGCAGAGCTTGTGAGGTGGCCCCGATGGCCCCATCAATCCCATCGGGACACTTTGAGCCATTACACAGCCTGTCGGGGGCTGCTGGTCGATTTTTGGCCCAAATTGCGATCTGGACTCAAGTCCACCCCTAGAATCGTGGACTATCACCCACTGATTTGGGCCAAAAATGGCGGAAGGAGGATGGAAGACAAGGAATGTTTCACTAGTAGGGAGGAGTGATTTTTTTGTTATCAGTGCTAGTAGTTGAAGTTGATACCCCTTACCCTCCGCAAACCCACTTTATGGACATATACTTGGTATGTTGTTGTAAAAGCTACACAAAAAAGTAACGAAGTTACAATAATTGACAATTTCAAATATTTAAAAAAAATTAGTAGCTATATTCCACTTTGTGGTAATACACTGAGTATGTTGTTCAGCCTAATAAAGTTTTAAATTTCTGAATTTTATACAATGTTAAATATACTTGAGTATATTTTTTGTTGTTTTTATAGGTATGCTAAGAAGTGTGAAGAGAGGCGTCTCAAAGCCTGAAAATCCAAATCTTGCAAGAAAAGGTAATTAGTAATGTTAAGAAAAAAATAATACTTCCTAAAAATTTGCAAGAGGTAAATATTTATGAGATTTTCTATATAACTTTTACTATCTCTATACCTAGCACCTTTTAGATTTTGAGAGTCAAATGATTTAAGTTTGATTGAGAATTTGAGTATAAAATTGTTAAATTCTTTTAACAAAATTACATAATATTTGAGGGAGGTGATTAGACATGGTTTTCCTTCCATAAAAATGCCGCCATCGTCACGTCATCCGACTTTTGACCAAGTATTGTTGAACATCATCATCTTTGTACATATAGCAATATTTTTCTTCACGTTTTCTGTCTATGCCTCCAGTAATTTTTCTCTGCCTTACTCTCCGTAGTGTCTGTTGTAGACACGAATTTGTTCTCCTTCCTTGTGACCAACAAATGCTCAACAATTTTTCCATCAGTCAAAGCTAGAGATGGAAAACTGTCATTTTATTTAATAGACAAAGCATTTAAGATTACCAAATGTAAGACAACATTGAGATAATCCTTCATTTTCTGGTTTTGTGTGTGTTAATGATATCTTCGCTTTCTTAATTACCAAATTTGAAACAACATTGAGATAATCCTATAATCCTCCACTTTTTCTAGGTTTTTTTTTTTGTGTGTGTTTTAATTATGTCTCCTCCTCTTTCTTTCTTAGTTTTTTTGTTTTTCCAAATTAAATTTAGTTGGTTGGGCAAAACCGCACTTCTTGGTGTCCACAATGAAGGGCAATGTAGTAACTGTAGCTTCTATTAATAATTATTCTTGTATTATTATTATTATTGTTGTTGTTATTATTATTAATTATTGTAATATTATTAATGGATTGCTGTTGGGCTTCCACTGCCACGGGAGCAGTAACAGCTGTCGATGCATTAAAAAGAAAACGACAACCTATTCCATTGTCAAAATAACAACTAATTGACTACATATTTGAACACTAGCCAGTGACTAATCCTGTCAAAAAGTTGAAGAAAAATAGCATATCAATTTGCTATGCAACAGGTTTTTGTAAGGAAAAAGATTATTGCTTCATTATGGCAAAGAGTGAATGCAAAATGCCACATGACGTGGTGTGTAACTGTAATTCTTTTCAATAAAATATTTTATCTTTACAGTTTATTTTTTTACGCAGAGAATACTCAAGATAACTGATTACAGAACATTAAATATTATCAGACTAATTAAAAAGATATAGAAGAACGAATCAAACGACAACCTGACACGTGTGCTATTTATCTGTACTGCAGTTTTACCAAACACAGGTTCTCATTATTTTTCAATTAATGTTCACTTCTAGTCTGTGGTTGTCTTATAAGTTTCTTGTTTGTTTCTTAAATATAGAGAGTTTACATTCCCACTGATAAAGAAGTTAAACGGGTACAGAACATACTTATAAAGGGAAATAGCACCAACTATAAGAGCACCAACACATGCTATGTTGATAGTGGGATATGTTGTGAAAGAAATGGTGAATAATTTTATTTGGTGCAGAACAGTTGGGGGAGAAGATACGGGTATCAAGAATTTGCAAAAATAAAGCGTAGTTTATTTTTGATTTACAATATCCTGTAATAGATTGATTAGCCTTTATTTCTTTGTGTTTTTTTGTTGCCGGAGGCTAGGTTGACACAACTCTATTTTAGATAGTAATGATGATTGGAACAATTTTATAGTATCATTTCATATAAAAGATTTTAGCAGCTATAATAGCACTCGACTACATCGCGGAATTGCTAGTTGCCCATTAATTATTTTTGCTGTAATATTTTTAAAAGATACATGATCTTAATATCACATATAATATGATTTTTAATAATAGAAAGATTTATTCTAGTTAATTAGATGTTAGTCATATATTTGCAATACATTAACTTGGATGTTGCTGTCAAAATATTAATTATTAATACGAAATTTGAGTTGCTTAATTCAAAATTTTAAAATATTTCAAGTAAAAATTAGGTATCTCTCGAAAGTTTTCCATTCTCAAGTTTGTTATCTTTGGTTTTCTATTTTTAAGTTTGTTGTATTTGTTTTTTCTTTTAAGGTTTTTCCATTTTCAATTTAATTTGTTTTGTGTTGCAATCTCAGGTTTAGCTTGAGGTCATTTAAATAATCCTTTTTTATTTGGTTTTCTTTTGCATTTTGTATTTTTTTTCTTTCAAAGTTAAACTAGATTAGACTAATTTAATATTTTAAAATTTAAATTTAAATATTCAAGAGGTATATGGAAATCTCACTTTCCCATATCTAGATCGGGCTTTAGCAAGAACAACTCTTTAGAATATTAAATAATGATGTAAATATTATTTTTAATAATCCTTTTTTATTTGGTTTTCTTTCGCATTTTGTATTTTTTTCTTTCAAAGTTAAATTAGATTAGATTAATTTAATATTTTAAAATTTAAATTTGAATATTCAAGAGGTATATAGAAATCTCACTTTCCCATATCCAGATCGGGCTTTAGCAAGAACAACTTTTTAGAATATTAAATAATGATGTAAATATTATTTTTAAAAGGTTCTTGCAAAAGCCCAATTCGATCCCTTATAAGAAACAAAAAAAAAAAAAATCTAGTTTTTCAATTAGATGAATACAATAAGATAAATATCTGAATCACTGCTATTTCAGACTCTTGAAAAAAGGAACAGGGGAGTATAATACCTTTTTTCACATAACTTCTAGATATGTAAATATTTTCAAGACAAATTACAAATTTATATCTTAATATACAGCTGCTACGACAACAGTATTTGAGAGCTTGTATGCGAGATTAGAGAAGAGAGGCGGGAAAAAAAGGTTGTATAGACTTGCCAAGACTAGGGAGCGTAAGGGTCGTGATCTTGACCAAGTGAAGTGCATTAAGGGAGAGGATGGCAGAGTATTGGTGGAGGACGTTCACATTAAGAGAAGATAACAGTCGTATTTTCATAGACTCTTGAATGACCAAGGGGACAGAGACATTGTGTTAGGGGAGTTGGAGCACTTAGAGGAGTGTCGCGATTTCGATTATTGCCGACATTTTAAGATGGAGGAGGTCAAAGAGTCTATTCGCAAGATGGAAAGGGGTAGGGCGACGGGCCTGACAAGATTTCGATGAATTTTTGGAAGTATACCAGTAGGGCGGGGTTGAGGTGGTTGACCGAATTGCTTAACATCATTTTCAAGACTACGAAGATGCCCGAGACGTGGAGATGGAGTACGATGAGTCCTTTATATAAGAACAAGGGTGACATTTAGAGTTGCAACAACTACCGAGGTATTAAGTTGTTGAGTCACACGATGAAGATTTAGGAGAGTGTGGTTAAGTGGAGGTTGAGGAAGATATTGTCTATTTTGGAGAACCAATTTGGTTTTATGCCTGGTCGCTCGATGACAGAGGCAATTCACCTAGTGCGGAGACTGGTGGAGCGGTACAGGGAGAGGAAGAGGGAACTTCATATGGTGTTCATCGACTTGGAAAAGGCGTACGACAAAGTACCTGGGGAGGTTCTTTGGAGATGCTTCGAGGCAAGGGGGCCCCGGTGGCGTACATCAGATCGATTAAGGACATTTATAATGGAGCGAAGACTCGGGTAAGGACTGTTGGAGGAGATTCCAAGCATTTTCCTGTCTTGTCAGGGCTGCACCAGGGATCAACTCTTAGCCCGTTTTTATTTGCCTTGGTGATGAATGTGTTGACGCAAAGTATTCAAAAAAAGGTACCTTGGTGTATGTTTTTTGCGAATGAACAATGCTTAATTTAAGGAGCCTATAGAATTTCAAATTCCACAATGCTTAGTTTGGGTGTCTAAATTAAGGAGCTTATAGAATTTCAAATTCCACATGAATTTCAAATTTCAAATTCCACATGCATGTGATACTTTAGGTCCATTTAGACCATGTCACTATTAGTTTGGCCAAGCTAATCTGGTGAGGCCCATAAAAATTTCTGTTCATCTACACCACAAACCACTTCAAATAATAAAGGGTAAACAATATGTCTCACTTCAAACAATAACGGCTAAACAATAGAGATTGGAATTGGATATGTTGCAATAGTATGCAAGATAACAATTTCAGGATTAATTACCAATACTATTTCAATTGAGGAAAAAGGAAAAGATTAGTACTGACTTTAGATGTCTCTGAGAATTTGCTCTTCTGAAGTGTAGATTTTCTCCAGAGTTTTACCCACAATTTTCTCCCACATAGCCATTAGTTCGTTGAATGAGAAGGTGTTCCTAGGAGGCTTGATGTAGAGGATCTTGCTCAATGTTCACGGGTCATCAACAACCTTAATGGTGTATATGTCGATATTATGTCCTTCGTTGAACACAGGAAGAAGGATTAGGATTTCTTTGACTATTAGGGAAAATTAAGGAAAAATAGAACTCAAGGTGCAAATACGATAAAAAAACAGTTCAGTGATCCGGAAAAGTTTTCATCTATTTTGAATTTGTAGCATTTTGGCGACATGACCGGCATTTCGAATAGCGGTCTTGAATTCAAGTTGATTCTATTTCGACTCTTCCTCATAGAAAGACGATCAAACAATTAGAATAAAGAACAAATTGTGTTGTTATGTTGTCGTGTGTGACTAAATCCAAGAAGGGTTTCAAATTAATGGAGTCTCACTTGACATTGAGGTTATTAATTGTTTCAAATCAAGAGTTTACAACTTGTTTTGTGCGTTAAATAAATGAGGATGACAGTTCCTTTTAATGAGGTTTACAAATTTAAAATTTTTATCAAAATGCTATTAGTATGATTTAGGGTAGAAATGAGTTTAGTTATTAGAGAATGATTTAGGGTAGAAATGAGTTTGGTTGGTATATGGTGAATTACAAACTCTTCTTTTAGTTATTTGACCAATTTCGCAGGAGATATTCACACAAACCTCATTGAAACAATACTTAGTTCGGATATCTAAATATATCACTAACATGTTTAAGGAGCTTACTATGTATTAAGCGTTTTCAAAATAGTTATAATATTATGGAAAAAGGACACTCTGTAGCATTTTTTAAAATAAATAGCTCACGTTTGATATTTTTTCAAAAAGTGATCGGTCGGGTATGCTATTTCCACTTTATAGTCATTTCCTAATTTAGGTCATTTTGGCCCTCGTAGTTCAGATACAGTCCATATACAATATTGATACAGTTTTTAACTTGGGCCATTCAACCCTTTTAAAAATATTTCAGTTAATTTTTTTTGCTATAAATTTTTTAACTAAAAAAATATTTTACTTTTTTTATTATTTAGAAATAATAATCAAATATAACTATATAAAAATGATATAATTGTTATATAGAATATGTATTTGTGTAAGATATATGTATAGAAATTGTATAGTTCTATCAAATATGTATATGTATAAAATATATAAAAAAAATATACGATTATTGTATAAATTGTGTATTGAAACTATATAATTTTCAAATAGAATATTTATATGTGTAAAATATATATAGAAACTGTATAGAAGGAATATAGAAACGGTATAGAGCAAGCCTGCAAATTGAAATGGTTAGAAAGTAAAATTTAAATTTCATCATCATTTTCGTAAAAATAATTTAATTTAAAGTGTCGTTATCGTCCTTTCTCCTAATATTATAGAATTTCAAATTCCACATGCATGTGATACTTTACGTGTCACTATTAGTTTGGCCAAGCTAATCTTTTGAGGCCCATAAATATTTCTGTTCATCTACTCTTACACCACGAACCACTTCAAACAATATAATAAGTCTCACTATTATAGGAGCTAATTACTCTAAACAATTTTTTAGAGGCATTTCTCTAGCGACAATAACAATGGCCACTAAAATCACCTAAAATTTGCATCTTGCATGGCCATTGATACACCTTGTAATTGAAACGGACAGGAATAATTAAGCAATACCACAAAACAAAAGAAAACAAGAAGAACACACAAATTTTACCTGGAAAACCCTTGACGGAAAAAACCACGGAAAGAGGAGGAGGAAATTCACTATAATGGAGAGAAATACAACGAGGAGACGAAAGTCTCAATGACGTATATAAACATCCAAAACAACCCACTAAATCGCACTTATATAATACGTGCGCACAAATAAATCCTAAGTCCAAGTCGCACATCCCTCCGCTACCACCACAAACCCCCAAAAATCTCAAACATGAATAGCACCGCAAATTTTTCAGGACCGAATCATCAAAATTCGGGTCACAAACTCGTTAAACTACCGACAAAAATGCAAACGCTAATACTAAGAAATATTGTGCTTCATAGAAATCAATCTGCCAAAACATCGATGAATGGCAAGAGCAAAAGCAAAGGTAGATGAACATATGCATAAAATGTTTTCTAATTCCTCAGGAGAAATATAAGTTCATTGTAATAACAACTAGCAAGAGTAGTAAAATAGTCTCCAAATTGTTGGTAAACTATTTCATGTTGAGATCGATCAATGAAATTTTAAATTATTAGTCTAGAACTCAGTAACTGAAAAAGAATTAAAATCTAAAACTCATAAATTTCAAATTCCGACTCCACCTCTAAGCCAATGCTGAAGTTGTAAGTCCAATAGACGATACTATTGAAAGTTTTAACAATTTTCTATAAATAAGTTACCTATGGATACTAGAAATGCAAGGCCCAACAGTAGAACATGTGGATTGCAAGTTTTAAGTTTTAGGATTTATCTTGGAGTAGAAAGTTTGAGCAGTAGAATATTTTCATTAGTATGATTGAGCTGAGGAGATCACAATTGAAACCTTTTTTTAACATTCTTGTTAAATTTTGTGATCAGAAATATAAAGAAAAAAGAGGCGTAAATTTGATGAAATAGCTTAAATCAAATATCCAGCAGATTATTGATTTTCAATATCGCAAATTAAGAATCATATAAACTTACCCGATAAAGAGAATACATACCTTAAATTCGCTATTGTTTTGTTTAATTATTAATTTTA
Organism: Capsicum annuum; assembly: GCF_002878395.1. Classification (NCBI taxonomy): domain Eukaryota; kingdom Viridiplantae; phylum Streptophyta; class Magnoliopsida; order Solanales; family Solanaceae; genus Capsicum; species Capsicum annuum. The sequence goes on along the minus strand of NC_061115.1, from coordinate 6,489,631 downwards.
ACACAGGAAAAGAGTGTTGTTTTTTTAATAGAGAAAGAAGAGTTGATATTTTCTTTTCTTTATTTTATTTTTAAAACAGAGAAATGTTAATTAATATTGAGGAATTGTAAAAAGTTGAGAAAGATGGCTACACATATTTGATAGAAAATTTGCTAATGTTAAGAAAGTGCGAAGTGTTTGGTAACAAATTTGTGATAGATACATATTTTTGTACTTAAATTTACTTTATTTATATTTAAACTAGTTGGTAAAAATCTTTTGCAAATAATCTTTATACTTCTTTTCTTTAATTTCTTTAAAATATAGTAATAAAATTTACTTCTGCTTTATTCTTCTCACACTTTACTACATACATTTCATTCTCTTTAAATCTCATTATGTCATTTTACCCTCTTTAAACATCACTGTACATTAAAATCACGATTGAAGCAAATGAAGCAGAAATCAGTCAATTTTTTTTAAAAAAAATTATTTATTGTTATTTACAGTACTTTTTATTTTATTTTCAAATAATATATGTTGTTTTATATCTTCTTCTGTCCCGTCCCAATTTATGTGGCACTAATATAATTTTGATAGTTAATCAAATATTTTATGTTGACATATCATTTTGTTATTCTTATTTTTTTAATACTTAAATGACTTATAATAAGGAGTGATATAGAAAAATCATCATTCGAAAGACGAAAATTTAATTTAAAACATTCAGAGTTAATTTCGTATTTTATGTCTATTTTATTTTTCATTAAATATTATTTATTTTCTTAATACTTAGATGACACATAATAATTAATTAAGAGTGATTGGTTATGTTATTACTATAAAAATTAATATAATTTTATCATATCCATTAGTAATCATTGATAATTCACCGAAATAGTATATTAATTAAATACGGAATGCTATATTTGCATATGCAAAATATAATATTATTAAACATTAGTGGATAGTGCATTATATTTATCTTTCACAATAATAAAATTTTACTATATATTTTTCTTTATTTCTTTTTAACTTGATACATATTGACCCAACACAAATTCTAAGAAAATATTCATTAGAAATTTATTTTATTAAAATAAATTAATTAATTTTGTACTTTAAAAATTTAAAGTTAAGTTTAAATATTAGTATTTCTATATAATAAAAAAATAATTTTAAAATTTAAATTTACTAAAATAAATAAATAAATAAAAAGATTAATTTTCTATATAAAAGTCAATTAAAATAATAAAATTAATTTATTTTAAATATTTTGTTGCAATTAATTAAGATAATTTTTTATTTTTTCATGATTTAAGCTGCACCGATAAAATTTTGAGAGTTGAATAGAACTTCTATATATTTTTAAAAAAGTATTTTAACTTGTTAATTATTGTGATTTATAATAATTTTTACGTAATTATCAAATAATATATTTACTCCTTGTGTCCCAATTTATGTGGCTTCGATACAATTTTGAGAGTCGACTAAAATTTTATATATCTTTTAAATATTTTAAGTTGTTAATTATTATGATTTGCCGTACTTTTTCTTTTATCTCAATTTATGTGGCATTGCTACAATAATGAAAGTCAATAAAATTTATATATGTCTTTTAAATATTTTAAGTTATTAATTATTGTGATTTGTGGTAACAAATTAGTTTTGAACATGATAGTCAATTAAATAAATAAAAAAAATTACTTTCAATATGTAGTTATAGTTAATTAATATAAATTAATAGAATATATTAAATATTTAAACCATTATGATGAAACAATAAAATTATTATATATTGGGATATGATATGTAATTAAATGAAAATAAAGAGATGTTTTAGTAATTGGATAAGAGGTGGTCGAAACCACCTCTTCTATATAATAGAAAAATTTTGTTTTTGACAGATAGTTAATTACCTATGGATAAAACTTATTACAAAATAATAAACCAATCATATATGTAAACAAATAAGAAAAAATGTATGGCCAAAGTACATGCTAAAGAATAAATAAGTGGCATTTCATTTACTGTTGTCACTAAATTATTGCAACTAAAATTACTTTTTGGTGTAGTGTTTTTGTTAATTGACCTATATTTACTGAATTTTAAAAAATAAAACTTAATAGTTGATTTTTTTAAAACTCCAAAATATCATGTTGCTTTTAAAATAATTATATATGCTTAATTTTTAACCAACTATTAGGTATATTAATCTTTCCCTACCCACTTCTTGTTAGATGTCTTAATGCATGGCCAAATCATCACATGTACTTATTAATTCAAACAGTGTGCAGGTGTTTATTTAAGTCCACTCATCTATACACACAACTTATTAATTATTTCTTTCAATTTCAATCTTCATTAGCAATATACCATATAGTGCATTTAATCTCTTGATATACATTTCCCTTCAATCCTATCACTATTTCTTCTTCTACAAATTAAACTTTAGCAACATACCACTTATCGATCTGTATTGATGATCGATCTAGATTTTTATTAGAATTAGAACTTAGATGAATGGAAGCTGGATTTGTCTCCTCTCAATTACACCTTTTCTTCATTTCCTCAAGTGCACGTTTAGATGAATGACGATACTTGTCATGTTTAAAATTCAAGAGTTTAGATTAATTTACTTTAATAAGCCTCTAATTAACCAAAGTTAAAAAATAAGAAAAGAAGAGATGAGATGAGTTGAATAGAATAGTTCCATCACATACACTATTTATAATAAGAGAACCCAACATACACAAACTATTCAATATTTAAATACCTTGAAATAATCAACAGTATCAAGATCATATCAAAGTGAGGATTTTATTTGTATATCTCAAAAGAGAAAAGGTAAAAAAACAACTTCAAAAATTGATTCAGAATATTTTCAGAAAGGAAATATCTTTATGAGAATGACAAGATCGATGAGCACTTGTTCAGTGATGCAAGATATGCAAATTAAAAATGTGACAAATAAAGTATTTAAGAATGGATAAAGTAAGGCGTTTCTGTGAATAAAAGTATGACTTGAGTCCAGTTGAATTGGTTTTTGGCTTACTTATGTATAAGCCAAAAATCACAAGTTAAAAATCTTAATTTTAACTTTTATATATGGCCAAAATTAAGTCCTTAAAAGCACTTTTTCTAATAACTTTTGTTTTCCCTCTAATCTAAGAAAGGTGGAAAGATCAATTGGGATAGGACTAGCCAATATATATTTCCTTCGTTACTAAACGAGTAGTAATCTTAATTTGGTAGCAAAGTTGAGGGCTATATATTCCCCTAAATAAATATATATATTTATTTATTTACTTTGAAAAAGACAAATAAAATCAGAATGATTAGAGACTATATCAATTTTATCATTGCAAGAGGATAACAAAATATATAATCCCTGGTCTTCAAAAAGTTTGTAATATGTGAACTAGAAGATATGAATATAGATAGTTTAGGTGCTTTACGGATGCTTAGTCCTTGCATGTGCTTGTTTCAAATCACATTCTTTGTTGTCTTTTGCTTCATTCACAACTTCACATTGTTAAAAAAAAAAAAAAAAAAAAAAAAAAGGTTATTGTTTAAAACATATTTAAAGTATCTTGATGGCAAAATGCCCATATGTCAGTTTTGTAAGTTAGACAATTCTACTTACATGTTTGTCATCTAGACCATTGAAGCCATCAAAAAGCAGCATTTCACACCCTTTGACCATTGACCTTGCCTATGTGGCAAGGTCATGGTAACTAGGACAAAGAAAGTGTAACCACTCGCCTAGGGTGCGAGTGGGGGTCAATTTTTGGCCAATTTTACATTGAAATAATTTTAAAAAATAAAAATAATATTAAAATTTTAAAAAAAAAAAAGTTCTTTTTTTCCTCCATCTTTTTAAATTTAAAAATATATTTAAAATAATTTTAAATTATTTTTAAAAATTAAAAAATCATTTTAAAAATATTTTTAAAAATTAAAAAAAAAATTCCGTCCCCAGCCACACACCCCCAGCCCCTCCTTTTTTCCTCCATCCTTTTTAATTTAAAAATATTTTTAAAAAATTAAAAATAATAAATTTAAAAAAAAATTCCCACCCCTCTCCAACCTCTCCCCACCCCTCCCCGCCCCTCCCCCACCCCCCCCCACCCCCCTCCCCAGCCCCCCACCCCACCCCAGCCCACCCAGCCCCACGTAACCCCTACCCCTTCCCCAACCCCCCACCCAACCCGTCCCCATCCCACCCAGCCCCACGCAACCCCTTCCCCAGCCCCTCACCTCACCCCAGCCAGCTCGTCCCCATCCCACCCAGCCCCACGCAACCCCTTCCCCAACCCCCTTCCTCCAGCCCCCACTCCACCCCACCTAGCCCCACGCAACCCCCTCCCCCAGCCCCCACCCCACTGAGCCTCTCCCCCCACAATTAATTTAAATTAAATATTTTAAATATGTAAATCATATTTAAATTAATTAATTACTTAAGTAAATATTTTTAATTAGGTAGGAATTTTAAAGTTGTTAGATTAATTAATTTAAATAAATTAATTATTTAAGAATTTTAATTAATTAATTTTTTACTGATTTAAATTTAAATTAATTAATTAATTTTAATATTTAATTAATTTTAATGTAATAATTTTTTTTATTATTTTTTTATTTTAAAAATGATTATTCAAATTTTTCAAATTTTAAAAGCATGATTATTCAAATTTTTCTTATTTAATTAAATTAATTTTAATATTTAATTTGTTAAGTAGCATTTTTAAAATGACTTGGAATTTAATGTAATACTTTTTCTATTTTTTTTATTTTTATTATTTTTATTTTTTAAATGACATGGCACGCATGGCATATGACATGGCACACGTGGCAGCTGATGTGGTAGCTAAAATGGGAGAGTGTCTTACACTCTCCAAAAAAGTGTTTAAAATGTAGCTTTTTCGTGGGTTCATGGGTCCAGATGACAAATATGTAAGTAGAAGTGTCCAACTTACAAAACTGACATAGTACGAGGGTCCAATAGAGCATTTTGCCTATCTTGATTGTTTAATTTTTATATCTAAATTATTAAATGTGTTTTCTGCATGAATTATCACCAATAGTTAGCAAAACACATTTAAATTATTAATGGTTGACTTCTTCTATCTAAAAGTTTAGGTATGGAACTCAAACAATTAACAGTTTAGGTGTGTTTTGCTAAGTAGTTGTTAATAGTTCAGATAGGAAACTTAGAGACATGATAGTTCAGATGTGAAACTCAGAAATGTTAAAAATAAATAGTAGAGTAATTTTACTTTATTACCTTCTGAATATAATAAATTTATTATTTTAGAAAATGTATTGAGTAATGACAAAAGTTTGGGATTTATGTGTTTTTTTCCGTGAATTGTTTAAGGGAACAACATTGCAGAACCAATTTGTGACCCAAACTCTGGCCTACTGAATTTCAGGCCCAAATGCTGCAGGCCCATTTATTGGCCTAAGCCCAAATCAAAGATAGCCAATGTTGAGGTCCATAAAATTTAGGGGAAATGACTAAAACGACACTTCAAATTAAACTATTTTCACGAAAATGACCTTGAAATTTAAATTTTACTTTCTAGCCATTTTAGTTTGTTGGCTTGTTCTATACCGTTCCTACACACATTCTATACAGTTTCTATACATATCTTATACATATAAATATTCTATAGAAAAGTTATACAGTTTCAATATACAATTTATACAATAACTTTACGTTTTTTCAACGCATTTTATACAACAATTATATAATTTTTATACATTTTTTATATATTTTATACATATACATATTTGATAGAACTATACAGTTTTTATATATATATCTTATATAGATACATATTTTATATAACAATTATACCATTTTTATATAATTATATTTAATTATTATTTTTAAACAATCAAGAAAATTATTTTTCAGTTATTTTATAGCAAAAAAAGAACTGAAATATTTTTAAAAGGGTCGAATGACCCAAGTTGAAAATTGTATCAGTATTGTATATGGATTGCATCAGTATTATATATAGATTGTATCTGGACAACATGGAACAAAGTGACCCAAATTGAGAAAGAACAAGAAATGGCCATAAAGTGGAATTCTTTTTCCCGACTGGACATTTTTTGTCCATATGTTCAAATTTGAGCTATTCTTTTTTTTAAAAAGACTATACAATGTCTTTTTCCCTAGAATATATGCAGGTTGTACCATTACCTTAGATTAGAGGCAAAGACATCGTTTTCAATAGTCCACTACTCAAAAATAAAAGGAAAAGGACACTCTATAGCACTTTTTAAAACAAATAGCCCAAATTTGAAAACTTTTCAAAAGTGGTCAGTCGGATATACTATTTTCGCTTTACATTCATTTCCTGATTTGGATCATTTTGGCCTACGTAGTTCATATACAGTCCATATACAATACCGATACAATCTATATACAATACTAATACAGTATTCAACTTGGGCAATTCACCGCTTTTAAAAATATTTCAATTTATTATTGCTATAAATTTTTTAACTAATCAAATATTCTGCTTTTTTTATTATTTAAAATAATAATTAAATTATATAAAAACGATATAATTGTTAAATAAAATATGTGTCTATTTAAGATATATGTATAGAAATTGCATAGTTTTATCGAATATGTATATTTATAAAATATATATAGAAAGTGCATGAAAATTGTATAATTGTTTTATAAAACATGTAGAAAAATATACAATTATTGTATAAATTGTGTATCATAATTGTATAATTTTTGTATAAAATATTTATATGTGTAAGATATGTATAGAAACTGTATAGAAGGGTATGTAGAAACGGTATAGAACAAGTCAATAAATTGAAATGGCTATAAAGTGAAATTTAAATTTCATAGTTATTTTGATGAAAATAATTTAATTTGAAGTGTCGTTTGTGTCCTTTACCCAAAAAGAAACAGTATAAATATGTTGAGGCCCATAAAATTTCTGCTCATGTTCTGTTACACAATTGGCCCAGTTCAAACAATAACCCAAGTTAAATGAGCTTCATTAGCTCTTTCTAAACCATACAAACTTAACTATAGTAAGTTAAACCATAGTAAGCAGTTAACTAGAGTAAGTATATAACTACAAGGCATCTTTCTCTTGAAGACTTCAACAACAAGAGATAACATACAGTTACAAAATACATAAAACCTCGTTATAACGGTAAATGAAGAGTCTAATTTTTCTCAAAGAATCGATTTTTTATTTCTCTATAACAACATTGACAAGTATTATAGCGATACAATTTTTAAAAAATTAACACTCGATAATGGTTACAATCAAATATTGTGTACGGAATATATATATATATATATATATATATATATGTATGTATAAAAAGAAAATTTAAAATATTTATGATAATTTTCTTTGATGTCATTCATATAGTAAATTTTAAGTATAAATATCAAAAAACAAAATAAAATTATATTTAAATAGTGTCCATCAATTAAGATCTTAAGTTTACGAAAAAGGGTTCATAATGTTTGTCTTTTTCACATTCTATTTTCTTTCTAGTTTTTTGGTAAGTCAATGACAAAGGGGAGGTGATTAGACATGATATGAAGTAGTTTTGATTTATCAAGGATATGAATCTAGATAAGAATATGTACTGAATACAAATTAGAATAGAAGATTATGAGGAAAAAGTGCGGCCTTGCTAGTAGGTAGAAATACTTTCTTTTGTTATCCTAGTCATAGTGCTAGTCTTGTTTTAGATTGCTGGTTATATTTGTTGTTTCGAATAGATTGTTTGTTGTAATTTTGTTCATGTTATTATTCTTTGTGTTGATACCTATTATTTCTTGTTTTTATATTATGTCTTTTTTAAATTATTTTTTTTAATCGATCTATCGAAAACAGTCTCTCTACCTCACTTCTGAGGTAATGATATGGACCGTTTAAGTGCGTATACTTGCCCTCTTAGACTTCATTTAATGAAAATATATTGATATGTTATTGTTGTTGTAGGTACATTCTTTCTACTAAATTTGATAATTAACTAATATTTTGTATAATCTTATATAACAGCTAAATGATATGTAAACATTAAATACGATCAACATATTATATAACAATACCTCAATATATAAATGGTAAAACTCTTGACAAACGTTGTCCTTATCACCAGGTTTGACAGTAATTGGTTAGTTACTACTTTCTTCGTTTCTAATTAATACTCACATTACTTAAGAAATCATATTTTTACATCATACCCTCATTTGATTCTGTATTCATCTTTATTTAATTAATAAAAAATGTAGTCTCTCTTTAATAAATGAAAAGCATGCTAAAAATAAAAATGAAAGAATATACTCAATTATGTTTTGATTTTCGGTACTAATGTTCGGACAGGTTGAGGCAATCGATATTTTAAGGGGTCGTTTGATAGAGTGTGTTAAAAGATTAATGTTTGCATTATCTTTGTGTATTATTTTCTCCATTCATAATAAATGAATTATTGAATTTTAGCATACAGATTAAGAAAAAAGCATTAAAGACATAAATTTAACATAACTTTTCATTTTTACCTCAAAAAAAGAAAAAACTGACCTTGGTAATACCTTTTCAAAAATTAATTAGTTGTCAAATCATAAGGGTAAATTTGAAAAAATATTCAACGATTCACTTATTTTGAAACACCAATAAATACCCCAACAATTTATTTATTTCGAAACGGAGGAAGTATTAATATCTTGTTTAAAATATTTTTTTATTATTTTTTTATTAATGTTTGCGTTATTTACACACTCTATTTAATATTAAGAAGTGTATTAGTAATGCATAGATATCCATGGTATTAGTAATGCAATGATCTTAATTCATGTATTAATCCGACTAAAGTCGTAATTATCTCTCAAAATCTTTTACACATTCTTTCCACCATATTTATGAAGGATATTTTTGTAAAAAATAATTTTTTTTATAAAAATTATATAATTTATATTATTTTTAATAGACCAAATTAAATATTATATATATAAAAAAATCATAACTTATGCAAGTATAACTAAATGAACATTATTAATATAAATATTACTAACACAATATTGCACTAATCCTTTACGCCCTACCAAACGACCCTTAAGGGAGAAAACGCTACCCGGACTGCCCGTAACGTCTGTAGAGAGATTACGGGCAGCTTTCTCACTAACCACTTGGAAGAGTTACCTTCATCAAAGCTTTATTATATTTATCCCTCATCTCTATTGATCTGTATTCTCCATCGGACGGTCCAAAATGAACGCTGCGTTTGATCTTAGTTTCTCTACTATATAGCTCTCAAAACTCTCCGATCTGCTTCACCGGAGCTCCGATCTGTTTTCCGGTGAGTTTTCCGGCTCCGATAAGCTGAATTTTATTAATTTCAGCTTCTTCTTCTAGAAAATTCCGTGGTTCAGATCATTCTTTAGCTATTTTTCCTTTGCTTCCTGAGTTTCGGTTTTCCGGTGCGTTTTCCGGCTATGATTAGCTGAATTTTATCTTTCCGGTGAACTTTCCGGCTCCAATAAGTTGAAATTTATTTATTTCAGCTTCTTCTTTTAGAAAATTCCGTGGTTTAGTTTATATTTTTAACTATTTTTTTCTTTGCTTCCTGAGTTTTTTCTATTTTTCGGTGAGTTTTCCGGGTACAATTTGCTGAATTTATCTTTTCTGTGAGTTTCCTGGCTAAGATTAGATGAATTTTATCTTTTCGGTGAGTTTTCCGGCTCCGATTAGCTGAATTTTATCTACTTCAGCTTTTTTTTTCTTCTACAAGATTCCGAGCATTTTTTTTAGGAAAAGTTTACTCTTTGTTTTTTCTATTTTCCGGTGAGTTTTGCGGCTCCGATTAGCTGAATTTTATCTACTTCACTTTTTTCTTCTAGAAAATTCCGCGGTTTAGTTTATACTTTTAACTATATTTTCCTTATTTTTTGATTTTACGTCTCCGATTAGCTGAATTTTACCGATATTTCCGGTGAGTTTTCCGGCTTCAATGAGCTGAATTTTATTTATTTCAATTTCTTCTTCTAGAAAATTCCGCGGTTCAGTTTATATTTTTAACCATTTTTTCCTTTTCTCTGGTTTTACGGCTACGATTAGCTGAATTTTTACCACTTCAATTTTTTTTTCTTCTTTACTTCGTTAAAAGTGAAATTCTTCTCGTCGCTTTCAGTTTTCCGGCTAAAATAATTTTTCCGATGAACCGTAGACTATTTTTCCGGCAAAAAGAAAATGTATTCGATTAGCTGAATTTTATCTCTTTTTCCTTCTGTTAGTTAATTTTTTTCGTTTTTCCAATTTCTATATATTTTGAAATTGTGTGTTTGGTGATAATCTAACGGCTGAGAATTAATGGATGTAGGGATCTGACGGTAGTTATTGTAACTGGTAATTGTACTGCACCGTACGGATGGAGACAAGTACGAGATTACTCAGTGTTGCCATGATTAGACAGAGGATTCTAACTTGCGCTGGTGAATCACTGCTAGTTTTATTCGCTCACATCTTCACTTCCACTCTCATCCAGGTACTTCAAAATAGCTTGGGTTAATTTTTATATTCTAGTTTCAATTTATGTGTTACTAATTCATAATTAAAATTTTAGTAGTCGAACTTTAGATGTTTCAATTTATGTATTATTTTTTATTTATTTACAGTCAAACAATTTAAATTTAGTCAAAAATTTAGATATGAAACCTTCAAGTTTTTTTTGAATATATTTAAAAATTAGTAAAAAAACCTAAGTCACAATTATTGATGATTTAAAATATTTAAAAGATATATGAAACATGATAAAAAATAAACTTGCATAAATTTCGAAATCCAAAAAACAACACATAACTTGAAAAGGAGATCACTTCCTCCTTTCCCTTTTACTGTCACAATTTAATTTAATTTAATTTAATTTAATTATTATTAATTTAATAATTAATAATATAATTATTTTTATCATAATATCTTTATTAAATTATGTTTACATTATGTGTTAAAATTAATTTGGAGAAAAATAATTAATACTACTAAGAATAAAATTGAAAAAAAAAATTATCTTTTCTTGATATGAGAAAAATGACAAGTAAAAATAGAAATATAATTAAAAAAATTGTGATAACTAAAAGCGAACGGAAGGAGTATTACATATAAATTTAAAAATTTTATGTGTTTACACAATCAAATTTTAAAAATTGAATCTTGATAGAGTATTAATACACAATTTAACCCTCACGTCCCAGTATATTTATTCAATAGTAGTACTAAAGATTAAATCCTAGATTATCACTTGTTTTTCAAATTTATTAAATAGAGTAGATAAGATTATTGTGGAAAAAAATCTTATATGCTGTCAGAATATATTCCACTTTTCTTAACATGCGCCGGAGCCTAGATATTTTCCTGATTTATATTGATTCAGTACGTGTACGTGTCCGTGTCGTATATAGCAAAAGATAGTGTTCTTTTTTTAACTTTTATTTTATCCATCCATAAAGCATTTTTAGGCAAATCTAGAATTTTGAATTACAAGCACTGGATTTAAAAAATATAGCTAATTGAATTTTGAATAAATTCTTTGTATATTCAGTTAATTTTTTAATATGAATATAAAATTTAATTAAAATTATCGAACCTATAGCTAAAACTCTAGCTCCTTTAGATTTAAAATACGCATGTCATATGATAAAGAAATGGATCTTGGGTCTAACTCAACCTCAAAAGCTAGCTCATGAGGGAGGATTGTCCAAAACTATATAAGGAGATCAAGGACCTTTTAACCCACCGATGTGGAACTCCAACAACCCCGCATGCCTAGGGCTGGACATCTGGAGAGCGTGGATAGTATAAGATCGGAGGTCCAACATCGAAAATAATGAATTGGGTGGGCTTGGCTCTGATACCATGATAAAGAAATGGACCTTGGGCTTAACTCAGCCTTAAAAGCTAGCTCATGAGAGGATGATTGCCCAAGACCATATAAGGGGACCAAATATCCTTTAACCCACCGATGTGAGACTCCAACACCATATCAGAAAGCCAACTTATAAGTGTGTAGAGATTTATTTTTGAAAATAAATGACAAAGGACTTCATGAACTATGTAAAGATGATTGTGTTGGTGCAATAGATGATATCTTATAAAGAAACTTATGGATTGGTTCCGCCTATCAACTTCTCTATCAAGTTTGTCTTATTAGATTTACCTTTCTTATATAATTTTCTAGCTATTATATAAGAGCCAATCTACTGAGACTTTCTTGGAACCCTCTTCCCGTGCTTGGATGTTGCAATGGGGAGTGCGGTCGCATAAATTCGACTAGTCAGTAGGTCCACTTAAATATGAAACATTTATATTTTTTGTGTCAAAAGATAAATGTGGGAATAATTATGTCCAAAGAATATTCCATCCTTTATGCTCACAGGCACGTTGTCATTGTTTTCCTATGAAAATGAACTGTAAAACCGAACCTTTGTGAAGTACAAGGTTGAAGAATCAAGATCCGATCACAATTGGCTAAATATGCGGTGGAGAAGTTTATTAAGAAACAATTTTAAACCAATCCCTAAACATAAAGCATTTCCTAATCATTTTCTCTTCACGTGAGGTAGTGATATGAAATGGAAAAAAACTTACACGCACTCGGTGTATACACCAAGACAATACATACATATCATATGCTTGAATTTAGAGTTTGTATTACTTTACCATGATTAATTAACATATATTTTACTTAATTTAATTATTTAATCATGGTAAAAAATATTAATTTGATGTATACACCGGGTGCGTTTAAGTTTTAACCGTATGAACTGTGTATACTTATCCTCCTCAGACCCCACTTTGTGAGAATATTGAATATATTATTGTTGTATTTTCTCTTCGACCTTTCTTTGAACTATACGTTGGCATCAAGGTTAAAATTGTATTTGATAATCATATGCATATTGGAAGTGGTCAAACACAAGGTGACATAAGAGGAAGAGCCTACGCAAGCTTTGGTTTTTCGTATTTTCATTTCAATGTTTCTATTTTTAGGGGTACTTGAAGCTACTAGAACAAAAGGCTAAAACGGGAGAAGAGCCTCTTGATGCTGAGGAAGACGGAAATGAATCAGGGGACGAGGATGGAGATGGCGATGGAGATGAAGGCGAAGACCTCTCATCGGAAGATGTAGGAAATGTGAGTAATAATCCAAACACCAATGGAAGCAACTCCAAGAAACACAGCGGTGAAGGGGCAGGTGGTGCTGAAGAGAACGGTGAAGATGATGATGAAGGTGGTGGTGAAGACGATCCAGATGACCAAGATGACGGTGAAGGTGATGAAGATGATGATGATGAACCGGATGAAGATGATGACGAGGAAGAAGGCGGCCCTGAAGGAGAGGAAGAAACTGTTGAAGAAGAGGACGATGAAGAAGAGGAAGAGGAAGAGGAAGAAGATGAGGATGAAGAAGCAATTCAGCCACCAAAGAAGAGGAAGAAGTAAATTATCCCATAACAGGCTAAATCTCCTTCACACACACGTGTGTGAATCACTATGAGGTCTCTTCTGTTAGACACTCTACTTTGTTATCTTAATGCACCATTAGAGTACTTAAAAACGTATTCTAAGGCTCAGTAACTGAAGTAAGAAACGTATTCAGCCACAAACAGAAAGATATGAAATTGAGGCAATCTCCAGTTTGCATGAAATGTAAGGACTCGCGAAATATCGAAGCTTTCACCGTATAAGACATCAGGGAAAGCAGTCTTGCTTCTGATACGACGAATCAAAACAAAACAGAATGACTTATGAAGTTATCGCTCGAAGAAACAACACATACATAAGCCAATTCTGATCAAAATCAATGTACTAAATTCTACCGAACTAGAACCAACCTAGTCTAATGACTATGTACACATTATACAGGACGCTAAGAGAAAAGACTCAGACTTGGGGTTTAAGAATAAGAACAAGTGAATCTTAAGGCTATGTTTCTCCTACTTTTCAGAAATACTATTAGACACGGGTGTGTGCCGAATCCTCCAAAAGTGATGCATTTTTGGAGGATCGGACATGAGCATAGCACCATTTTTGGAGGACACAAGCAACATAATCTTAAAGGTATCACTATGTAACCTCGAAATGTTTCTGACCAGTTCTATTTCAGGATTAGAACTGTTTGCGTTTTTAGCATGAAGTGCTGCCAACAGAAATTAAACTTGTAATCTCAATCACGAATCTTTACTGAACATCAGTGTGCTAAGTTACATTATGGCAGAAAAAGGATAGAGTGTGAAAAACAGTAAGAATGAAGATAACCGAAAATGGTTAGAGGGATGACAAGTGAATGTAACCATACTTTTTTCCTAGAGGAGTGTTGCGCGTACTAAGGGGGGATAAAAGAGGAAAAGGAACAGAAACTAGTTTTCTTCGAATTTAATAAGCTTGTTACAGCAACAACAACATACCCAGTGTCCCACAGGTAGAGTGTGAGACGGGTAGAGCGTACACAGACCTTACCCCTACCTTGTGGAGGTAGAGAAGCTGTTTCAGAAAGACCCTCAGCTCAAGAACTTAATAAGCTTCTTAAAGATCAATAATACAAAGAGAAACCAGAAGGTCAATGGTACAAGCTGAACAATGAAAAACACACTCCAACATCAAAAATTTACTTAAAAGTGAATAAGTACAAAGATGAAATCCGGCTAAAAACTTCAAATACGAATCTGATAAAAGTTAGAAGCATGAATTTTCATGCAACAGAAGAGAGGAAAAGGGGGAAAAGGAAGATGAATTTTCACTTTTATAAGTCATTTCTCAACGAAAGAGGGAAAAAAAAGAAAAAATGAATTAATATCTATACTAAGAAACAAGACTAATTAGCTTACAACAACAACATCATACCCAAAGTGGGATCTGGGGAGGACAGGATATACGCAAAAACCTTATCTCTACCTTAGTAAGGGTAAGAAGGGGTTGAGAGGTTGTTTCCGCTAGACCCTAAGCCCAAAAGAAAAGTACTGACACAGGAGAAAAAACAAGACCGGAGTTTTTAAAAGAAAGAGATATGAATCGCTAAAATGGAGAAATAACAAAATTGTCTATTAGTTAACAATAAACATCCATGAATCCTGAGTTTTCATAGTTAAAAGTTAAATATTGTTGAGTTTTAAAAAAAAAAGAACAGAGATATGAATAGGTAAACTTGAGAAATATCAGAAGTGTCTATTAGTAGTTAACAATAAACATCAATTAAACCCTAGCTATCCTTGTTAAAGTTAAAATAATGTTTAACAAAGAGAGTGAAACTAAACAAAAGACTACTTTAACTCAGAAATGTCAAGGTAATAATTTAACAAACTTAAGAAGCATATTTGCATGAAAATTCCAAAAAGAAGAAATAGAATAACAATATCGATTAAATACTGGCCAAAAAAGAATAGCGGAACAAATATAAGCAAAAGAAAACAGAGCCCAACTCACAAATTTAAGGTAAAACAGCAAAATATCAAAATTGTCAATTAATAAGTATACCATATCATGAAAAACCTGAGGAGATATCACTTGATACCGCTGAAATAATGGATAAAAAGGAGGAACGAGAGAATCAAAAGAAATAAATAAGCACAATAATAAAAGCCTCAGAAAAATATAAGAACAAGAAAAATGGGCAAATCCACTTCAAAATAAGTCTAAAAGGAAAAACGAGAAATGTATCCAACAAAGAGAAGGGCAATGACATAAGACATAAAATCCACCAAGTCTTGTAGGAACTTGGCTTATCAGTAAGAAGGTATGAATTATATAAAAGTGAAGAAAAAGGAAACATATGGCTACAAATCCAATAAAACCAAGCCACTGACCAAGACTGACCCTTAGAAACTCGTCAAATGCTTCAATAACTTTGTTTCCTCATGGTCAAGCACTGTTGATCTGCAAAACCATGCAAAAGGTTAGTCTAAAATAATACATTTAACAAGGGGAGAAGAGGTTGGAGCTACGTAAAAGGCAAAGTAAAATCAAAAGGCCATTTAACTGATAAAAGAGAGAGAGAGAGAGAAAGAAGAACGAAAATGCAAAGGCCACCAGATCATCCACTCAAACTAAGAACACGTCTTTGTACATTTAAGCGCAGGGGCGAATACGCAGCTAAAAATGGGGCACATGAACCCATGGTTAGGAATTTTATGTATATTTTCTAAAATTGGTATAACATTATTTGATGACACCCATGTTACAATAAGACTAAATGGTTCACTTGAATGGATGTTGTGTTATTTACTTAGAGAACTAGGTATCAATTCCCACTAAATACATTTTTTCTTCTTTTTTTATTAGTGCACCCATGTTCTACAAATCCTCGATTCGTCTCTATTCAAGGGAAACAATTAACATCATGAGCCTCAGTACTATGGAGTAGGCTCAAGCTAATACAAGTATAATAAAGAGAAATATAACTAGAAAAACCAATTTATTAGTTGGTTAACTCGTACTCTCGTCCTTTCGTCCTTTCCCAACAGAGACAAACACTACGTGATTTCTTCCCATATGTTCTAACCTTGGTGGACAGAGTTACCTAGAGTTACCTGGTATCTGTTGTTGGTGGGAGATGACAGGCATCCCGTGGAATTAGTCGAGGTGTGCGCAAGCTGACCCGGACACTACGGTTATCCCAAAAAACAAGCTCGTATACTCGTCATTGCTTTCCCTGGGATCCCTAATCGCTTAAAGAAAGGTGTGTGAAGCATCATAAGAGACTATGCTTCTGGAACATGCTAGTTTTTCCTACGCATAGGAGGCAGATTGAATTTTTTATTTTGGACAAACTTTATAATTTTAGGAGACAGATAGAATTTAATATGTATATGATGACAAAGAATCAACAACCCGACCAATTAATCGCTTTTCCATTGAATAGGGCAGTTTTGTCGTTAGACTGGTTAGACATACCTTAGTCTGAAACTTTTCTTCAGATATGTGTGTGTGTGTGTATGCCACACATTCATAGCACAAGAGGAAAGAGAGGAGCACAACAGGTATCTGCTTAGTTAGACATACCTTAGTCTGAAACTTTTCTTCAGATATGTGTGTGTGTGTGTATGCCACACATTCATAGCACAAGAGGAAAGAGAGGAGCACAACAGGTATCTGCTTAGCTGGCGGTAGTGAAACTAACAGGATAAAAGTTGACTATTTTCCATTTTCAATACAGCGTTTTACTTGTTAATGACTCTTCAAATGTTGAATGGTTGTAATTTTATATTATCTTTTAACTTATTCTCATTTCTTCTTACTGTAATTCCCAATGACTACTTTCACCCCTTTGTTTCCAGCTGAGATGTTTATCATATAGCTTCTGGTTGTAGTTTGCTTACTGAACTTTACTATGAATGACCTTAAGTGTAGAATTACACGTCATATAGAAACGAAATGCTCACAGACTTTAGCTCACAAAAACTGAACCGTAAGTTCTAAGAGAACTCTTTGGTTACTGAGGTAGATCAATCAGTAATTAATCAACTAAGCCTCAATCCAAACTAGTTCGGTCGGCTATTACGAATCCTCTAGACCTTTTCAATCAATTTATGACCATTTTACATCCGCTAAAACCAATTTAGAACAAATTCTAGGCGCTAATTAGTAAGATATACCAATTAGATGTGAGTACTTTTGGCAACGAACTGGAGCATTCAGAGACGATACAGATAGAAAAAGTGAAGAACTTTACATCTACTGCAAGTGAAACATGGAGAAAAAAACAAACACAACACGGGTAACCTAGTCGTGCACAGATGTTCTAGCATACTAAATCAACAAGTATAAAAAACAGTAGAAATCACGCGTGCATAGTAAGAACACATCAAGAAAAAATGCAGTTTATGAAAAAGAAAAACCTTAAGAGTTCGCGGAAATGATGATAAAAGTCTCTATACTAAGACCGTATACAAATACATCCAAAGTAAGAATGGAATAACAAAAGTGCTCCCTCCGTTCACTTTTACCTGTCCACTATATTAAAAACATCTTTTCACTTTTACTTGTCCACTTTAGCATAACAAAAAAAAAAACAATCTTCTTTTCCCGTCTTGCCCTTAAACATTAACCACAAACTTCCCAAGACTTCTTGAAATATTATTACTCATGAGTATTATGGCATAATATGCACTTCATTTATCACTTTCTAAGGGGAGTACAAAATCTATCGTGAACAAGTAAAAATGAACAAAGGGAGTACAACTTAACACAAAGCATAGTAATAAGAGTATCAAATAAAAGACCAAGTACCACAAGTGTGACGAGTAGCCACTACTCCCCGGAAGCTTTGCAGCTGAAGATTGGCCAACTTGCTTATTTGGATATAGCTGCATTAAGCCGGTTGCCACTCCTCCAGCAGAACCGCTTGTACTAGTACTGCTACCAACACCACCATATGCCCCTAAACCCGAAACACCCCCTCCTAAACTATCTAATAACCCACCATATCCCGCTGCAATCCCCATCCCACCAGGGATTTGCTGCCCGTAACTACCAACTCCTACAAACGGATTCGTATATACTCCATACGGGTTAGCAAGTACTCCACCATAAAACGAATTCATCATTGCCACATTCGTGTTCTGACCCAACACCCCCATACTCTGAGGTCCATACACACCTTGCCCCGACGGCATTGCCAACAACGGCTGCTGCACAATCTCCGTAGTAATACTAGCCGCTCCACCACCAACTTTCCCCTCAGCCGCCTTCTTACAATACAATTGCCTCCCCTCAAACATCTTACACGGCTCTTCCAAACATCTCTTCGCCTCCTCTACCGTTCTATAAACAAACAAAGCATACCCTTTCGACTTCCCAGTACTCGAATCAAACCCCATCGGTCCAACCTCAATCTCCCCAAACTTCGCGAAAAACATCCTTAATCTCTCCGAATCAATATCCTTAGGCACATTACTCACATATATCTTCCTATTACCAAACTCATTACTCCCAGAAACAACACCAACACTCTCCTTATCCTTACTCTCCTTCAACGAAGCCAACTTACACGAAGCTAAACGATTATCAATCATCATCCTAGGTTGTCTCAACGCTTTAACAGCCGACCTCCTCGTTTTGAACACAACAAACGCATACCCTTTACCCTTACCAGTAGCATGATCAACCACGACATTACATTCCTCAACCTCCCCGTACTCCTCGAACACGGATACGAGGGTTTGGCGCGTGGTCTCACGCGCCAACCCGTACACGAATATCTTCCTATGCGTAACATCCTTGTCTGCCGTCGACTGTACGAGGTTGTAAAAAGATGGATGTGAAAGTGCTGTATCAACTGCTAGTGAAACGAGCTGTTCCTTAGTGTAAGGTTCTAGAAGTTTCTGGATTTTCAATGGTAATGGGTCGGAGTCGGAATCGGAGCCGGAGTCGGGTCGGGTTGGATTAACTGATTTGGGTGTTTTTTGTTGATTTTTTGGGTGATTTTTGGTGATTTTGGAAGTGGTAGCTACTGAATTTTCTGATTTTTTGATGATTTTTCGTTTTTTTGCTTCGTTTTTAGCAGCCATGGGACCTTAAAGGTGGGATTTTTTTAGCTGAGAGGGGAGAAGAAGGGTTTTTGGATTGGGGTTTTTTTTTTTCAGAGAAAGAAAAAAGAGGTTTTGGTTTTATTGTTGTTATAAGGTTCATATAAAGAAGAAATATTTGGCCCAATAATGATAAATTAGTCCATTGGATGGCTAATTATGGTTTTGGTAAACTCTCTTAAATATACAATATATTTAGAAAATATTTACGTCCTTCATTTTAAAAAAACAATATCTATTTTAACTTTGCACAAAATTAAAAAAAAAATAAAAACTTGAGGCCTAAATAAAGTTATGTTAAATGTATTTAAATATTCTTTAAATTTATGATCTTAAACATGCCACATAAAAAGTTAAAATTAAAACGTTGTCAAAATAAAAAAAATAGGCATTCTTTTTATAACAGACTTAACGAAAGTTTGTCATTCTTCTTGTAACAGAAGAAGTATCATTAAGTGCTGTATAATTTTAATACATGCATAATTCATGTGTTAGTACATTGTGTAATATATTTATATCGCATGCATAATTTGTTTTAATACATTGTGCGTTTATTTTAATCAAAAAAGGTATAATATATTTTAATATATTTTTAATACATTAAAAAATATAAACTTAGTAGGTGTCTGTGTAGACAATAGTAGAAGAAAGGCGTAACTGAACACATTTTCTGCTGATTAGAAGATTCGATTCAAAAGCTAGAAAAGTAAGATATTGAAAGGGAGAACTTAGATTTGAAAGAAGACAACTTCAACTTGTTTTGTATTCGATTTGTTTCCAAATGTACATGACTTATTCTTATTTATACCGGTCGTTCTAAAATTAATGATCTTTATCTTCTACCATTACTATAAAATATTTAGATAATTTTATAAAAATAATCTAGGCAACTTTTATCTTGTAGCTATCTAATAATGATCTAGATATTTCTCTAAAATAATTATCTATGTTAGAGTATTCTAGAAGCTTTACTAGAAAATCTATGATTCCAAAAAATCAACTTTAATATTTTCATAATTTGGCGGTGAAATTTGAAGTTGTATATGTGTGGCCACGAATATAAATTAAATTTGTCTTTTACTTTTGTGAGAAAAATGAAAGTGAAAACAATATAAAATTTAAAATTCTTATAGTCAAACACTACAATTTTCATTAAAGTAAAATAATTTTTTTAAAAAAAATGTTATAGCCAATCACCCATAGTGTATTTTTTACATTAAAAATTTTGAATCTCAAATTCACCTTTTCTTTTTGAAAATATTAGAATTTGAAATTATGCTCCTAAATTACTTGAGAAAAAATTAAATTCCAAATTATCTCCTAAAGTTATCACATAATTCAAACTTTCTTTATTTTCTTAAACTTCACCTCAAAATCAAATATCATTAAAGGCATTACGATGATATACGTGTGGAGCTTTTTGGGTCGGAAACCTGTTCGACATCAGAACCGATCTCAGAACCCTAATATCACCCACCGTCTTCAGATAAAAAACTTTCTCTATATCTGATAATTCTATATCAGAAACATATATAAATAATATATATCTGTCTAATAACTTCTCTTGGGGTTTACATATACTCATAATTATTGTTATAATTATTAATATAATTGAGAGGGATTTTTTGATTAAACAAATTGATACACTAAAATTAATAAAATTAATATTTCTACCAGCTCTTTTCTTTTTTCTTTTTTACATTTTTTTTTCACACCAACTCAGTTTCTCTTGTTTGTTGTCCCTCTCAAACCTCAAAGATAACACAGGAGAAAACAAAAATTCCAACAACAACAACACAACAAAAGTATAATTCATCATCACTTACAAAAGACAGAGAGATATACATACGTTATACATATAGATATACAATTTCTTGATCCATTTTATACAATTTATATCTCTCTGTTTAACAATTTTGAGTGACAAAAAAAAATGTCAAAAGAAATAGAAATGAGTGGTGATCAACATGATCAAGAGGAAACTTCTCCTTTGATTCCTCCACCTTTGATTATTCAGCCTAGTCTTAATAATATCAATATTAATGATGATATAATTGACCTTGAAGCTGGTCCTGGTGAACAAATTCAATGTCGTATTTGCCTTGAATCTGACGGTTAGTGAAAATTTATTTATGTTTTTAATAGAAAATATAATAATTTATAGATCCCCTTGATTTCAAGATTGTAAATTGTATAATTAAGCTCCTGTTTGGTGGTGGATTTTGAAGTTGTGTTAGTGTTAGTAATTTTATTTTTTTAAAAGAAGATTCATGGGTTTTGTGTAAAGTTTTAATTTTTGTATAGATTTCATTGATTTCAAGACTGTAAATTGTATAATTAAGCTCCTGTTTGGTCCTAGATTTTGAAGTTGAAATTTGAAAATCTGAGTGTTTTTGAAGTTGTGTTAGTGTTGGTGTTTTTTTTTTTCTGAAAGATTCATGAGTTTTGTGTAAAGTTATAATTTTTGTATGGATTTCATTGATTCCAAGATTGTAAATTGTATAATTAAGCTCCTGTTTGGTCGTAGATTTTGAAGTTGAAACTTGAAAATCTGAGCGTTTTTGAAGTTGTGTTAGTGTTAGTATTTTTATTTTTTAAAAAGATTCATGGGTTTTGTGTAAAGTTTTAATTTTTGTATAGATTTCATTGATTTCAAGATTGTAAATTGTATAATTATGCTCATGTTTGGTCGTAGATTTTGAAGTTGAAACTTGAAAATTTGAGTGTTTTTGAAGTTGTGTTAGTGTTAGTATTTTTTTTATTTTTTTTGAAAGATTCATGGGTTTTGTGTAAAGTTTTAATCTTTGTATAGATTTCATTGATTCCAAGATTGTAAATTAGTATTTAATTAGCTTGTGTTTGGCGTAGATTTTGAAGTTTGAAAATTGAAAATTTGAGTTCTGGAAGTTGTGTTTGGACGTGTATTTTACTTGGGAAAGATTTGAGCTTTCGTGAGTGATAGTGAAATTTATCCCAAAAAATGGTTTGGACCACCTTTTGGAACTTGATTTCAAGATTGTAAATTATCTAATTAGCTTGTGTTTGGTCGTAGATTTTGAAGTTGAACCTTGAAAAAACTTGATAAATTTGAGTTTTTGAAGTTAGAAATTATGTTTCGACATGCATTTTACTTTGAAAATAATTAAAATTTTGTGAGTGAAAAGTGAAATTTCTCCAAAAAACTGGTCCGGAAAACCCAAAATCTATGGCCTAACAGGAGCTTAGCTAGTGTTTGGCCATAGATTTTGAAGTTGAAACTTGAAAATTTGAGTTTTTGAAGTTCTATTTTTTGGAGCTTGAAGGTGTGTTTAAGCATGCTTTACTTGGAAAAAAATTGAACTTTTGTGAGCGGAAGTGAAATTTCCCCCATTTTTGGAAACTGGAAATTTTTTGAAGATGGATTTTCGAAATCTATGGACAAACGCTAGCTATGCTAAGCAATGTTGCTCGGACTCTTCAAAAATGTCATGGCGTGCGCGTTGGATCCTTTCAAAAGTAGTGCATTTTTGGAGGATCCGACACGAATGCGGCAACGTTTTTGGAGAGTCCGAGCAACTTAGAAGCTAAGCTCTCCTTTGGCCATAGAATTTGAAGTTGAATGTTTAAACTTAAAAATATGAGTTTCTAAAATTCTAGTTTTTAGAACTTGAAGTTGTGTTTGGACATGCATTTTTCTTTGAAAAATTTGAACTCCTGTGAACGAAAGTGAAATTTCTCTTTGAAAATTTTTGAAGACAATTTTTCAGAATCCGATACAAAATCAATGGTCACACACTAGCTAAATTTCACAAACTAAAAATACTTACAGGACCTACTTGGGAATAAGGGATAGTTCATGTTGGTGTATTTTCTTTATAGGGAGTGTATGTATTAGTATGGGATTTAAGGGACTCCAGTTTTAAAAATTCGTCTTATAATACAAATTTTTGTAATTTGCAACTAAGGGCGTGTCTTAGTGTTCAATGAAGGGGTTGAGAACCATGAGGTCTCATGTTCAAAAACGCTAGATAGTTTGTTTTCCATATGTCCAATCCTAATGGACAGGGTGGATCTATGCTGGTGAGAGGTAGTAGCCAAGCAGGTACCCTATGAAATTAGTTGAGTTACACACAAGTCTGCCCAGACATCACAATTATAATTTATTCTATGCTTCTCGGATTCTTTAAAAATGTCATTGGGTACGTGTCGGATCCTTCAAAAGTAGTGCATTTTTGAAGGATCCAACACTGCTGCAGCCACATTTTGGAGAGTCCGAGCGACTTAACTTATAAAAAAAGGAAATTTTGTAATTTCAGGTTTGGAATGGAAATGGACTGCCAATTAGTTTGGATAGAGACGTGGTAATTGCTTGCGCAAAATTTCAGATATCTTTTTTGGAATATTAGCTAGTTTATGTGTTGTAATCACGATTCAATTAAAGTAACCGCCTTTGCGGTGAGTTGTTCTTAAAAAGCTTGGTGATGTGGGATTCTTTACATTGGAGATTGAAAGGTTGGTTCTTTATGGTGAATTGAGAGTCCAAAAATGTTGGTTTTGTCCCTTCCATAAACCCCAAATAGTCCCAGCCTAAGTGTATTTGGTTGCGTTATAATGTTCTTCACATCAATAGAGAGTGCGGCTGACTTAAGTTTACATTTTGTCTAGAAAGATGAAAAATGCAGTGTCAATTATGTTTTTGTACTTAGGTTTATGTAACATATGGGACAACTTTTATCACATCTAACTACACTAGTATAAAAGAGAGAGAGAGAGAGAAAAGCTTTTTTTAAGGGAAAGCGTTGGGTATTATTATAGATGCTTGATTCTTCTTGTTGAGGTCCTGGTTGTTTAGTTTACTCAAGTGCATGTTATTTTACATCTATATGACGAATCCGTGATTTTGATAATTGAGATACTTGCAAATGTTTCATTTCGCCCTTTAGGTAGGGATTTTATAGCGCCATGCAAGTGCAAGGGAACATCAAAGTATGTCCATCGCGAGTGCCTTGATCATTGGCGTTCTGTCAAGGTATTTTTTTCAGCCTTTTCAATCAGCCTTCATATATCTAGGTTTCTGATTATGGTTATTCTTTCCGTTCTTGGAACTCATTATATTGGACTTGCAATTTTACTTTTAACACTTTTTCCGTGTTTGTAAGAGCTAAATTAGAATGCCGGTGAAGCTTTAGACCAATACATCCAGCACTGGCTGCACATATTGATCCGAATTTTTGTAAGCCCGAACCACCAAAATTGCAAGATTATCTGCTCATAGCAAATATTTTGTCTTTTACAGGAAGGATTTGCCTTTGCCCATTGCACTACTTGCAAAGCTCCCTATTACTTGAGAGTTCATGGTCATGATGATAGAAAATGGCGAACTTTGAAGTTTCGATTTTTTGTAACCAGAGACATTTTATCCATATTTCTTGCGGTTCAGCTTGTAAGCGGCAGTCTCTCTTTGGTTTTGTGATTTCATTTTTGAGATGTCTCTTTAATTCTCTCTGCTGAAAATGCATTCAACTGATTGCTTAATTCTCCGTTGTAGGTTATAGCTTCATTGGGATACTTAGTTTACATCATTGATACATACAAGAAGTCTTGGCTTCGTTTGATTTGGGGATTCGATAGTGAACTAAGCTTCTATTACATATGCGGTAAAACATCTAGAGCTTCGGTAGTTACAGTAGTCCATGTATATGTTTTATGTCTGCACTTATAGATGCTTTATTGTGATTATCTTTTCTTATGCTAATAGTAATATCCTCTTTACTGTTTTTCGGATTTAAAGCAAAGCTGCTTCTTCATTTTTTTCTTCTTTTGCTTCATTTAATGGACATAATTCTTTCTATTTAGTGAAGATTCGTTGTTGTTCCTACTTGGACGAGAACTTTTCTTCAGACTAAATGTTGATCGGCAAAGCTAAATTATTTATTAGTGTATTTTTGGTATCATGCTTTTGGATGAGTAGATCAGATCGAGGACTTTATGGTGTTTCGGTTATTGCACTATTTTGTTGTTGTTACTGTTCCCTTGTTAGTTTTTGTGCTTTCTTTACTGTCGTTTTCTGTTTTCATACCTACTTTGATTTGTTGTGCTCGAGCCGAGGATCCTTCGGCAACAACCTCTCTATCTTTACCAGGCAGGGTAAGGTCTGCGTACACTCTACCCTCCCCAGATCCCACTTATAGGATTTCACTGGGTATGTGTTGTTGTAGATCAGATCGTGGACACTCCTTGGCCCCGTATCATCGTCCTTTTTTTCTCGGCAAAAGAGAAGTGGAAAACTTTATATGGGGCAGGGAGGGGGTAATGGGAAGCGTATACTGGCAGTGGAAGAAGGGGGTTGGGGGAGAAAAGGGGTTCTCTGACTGAGATAGGTGTTAGCTGGGTCCGGAGAGGCCACAAGGAAGTAAGTGCTGGCTGACAGCAGCGTTCTCAAAAGCGGAAAGGGCAAAAATGTTCTAAGGTATGTTGGGGCTTTAAGCGCAAATAAAATGTGGACTTCAATGAAAAAAGGCGCAAAGGGAGAAACAATACAAATATTATATGTTTAGTCCAAAACTAATAGTTATAAGCATGAATGATAGATATATAAACAATGAAATTAAAAAAATTATGACAAAGTGAAATATCAATTGTTTAGTGTCGCCTCTTCAGAAGATGCTCATTGGCAAGGAAAAGTATGCGTTAGAACCTTGATGATAACATTGAAGCGCACTTTAAGCGAGGCGAAGCGCTCAACACATTTTGAGCCCCGCTTCAGGCTTAAGCACACTTTAAGCATGCCTTTGACGACACTGGCTGATGATGGGGGAATTTGGTTATTGGCAAGGCAGTTTGCAAAAAGGGAGACGGAGAAAGAAGAAATAAGAGCAGCAGGAACATCCGTCATTCCAAGCCTATCCAAAGGGATTATCCTCCTCAGTTTTCACCCGTGTCCCCCCACCCCCACCCACCCACCCCAAACGATAGTTTTATCAGGTCTATATAGATAATTGATCCTGCTAACAATAAGCGAGCAGTTTTGTCTTTCCTTCTGGACCATAATTCGTGAAATAAAGACCTCTTGGGCTGGTTTTCCTTTTGATTTTGAGTTTCTATGGTGATGTATTTGTCTTGATTATGAGGATTTCAGGCACAGACTAGGAAAAGTGTATTTTATTTAGCTATCCTAGGGAATCGTGGAGTAAGAAGCTAATTTTTTCTTTTATTCGGAGTCTGGACGACTTAAACTAGGCACAATATTCCCCACCTCTCCATTCCTTGGATTGGATCCGGTGAAGCCAATTATATCTTCCACCCCTTCCTAAGAGGGACCAACCCAAAGAAACAGCGACAAAAAGGAAGCAGAAAAACCGCACCCAAGGGTGTTTTCTAGTGGTCAATGAAATGGGTTGAGCACCGTGAGGCCTTAGGATCAAATCCGAATGGAGACAAAATACTCGGTGATTTCTTCTCATATTTTCTAAACAACTTGGTAGTTCACTTGAGCCGAGGATCTTTCGGAAACGACCTCTCTACCTATCTGAGGTAGGGTAAGGTCTGCGTACACCTACCCTCCCTAGACCCCACTTTGTGGGATTTCACTTGGCATGTTGTTATTCTAGACTTGGTAGACAGATTTACCTGGTACCTGGTACCTGGTACTAATAGGAGGTGGCTGGTATCCCGTGGAATTAGTAGAGGTGCACGCGCAAGCTGGCCCAGACACCGTAACCAATTTTTCGTGAAAATTAGGCGTAGGGATTGATCTGTTTCTTGGCTTCTCCAGGGAAGAAATATACCCTTTTTTTTGTGGAATCATCAAGACGTGGAACGGAAGCTCCATGCTCTCTCCTGTCAATAAATAGATGGATTGTCCATCGAAAACCGTCTCCACAATTCTCTTTAATAAATAATTTGATGCTTAACCTTTTCTCTTTGACACTTAAACCCTTGCATGCTGTTAAATTTATGCCATTGGTCTTCAACTTGTGCAGGGGCCCTATTGTTTTTCGCTTTGCTGGGCCTGTCTGGTTGCTTCATAACTTGTTTCGACCGAAGAGTGCGCAATGATTTGGCTCAGCCCTGCCGCGAAGTGTGCCTTTGCTGCTGTCATCCCGGGTACATATGATGCCTTCTTTCTTCCCGTTCCCTTTTCCTCATTTGTCGAACCATAAAGATATAGAAAGATAACCCGCTGGAGCTAGTTTTTTCTCCAAATATTATGCATCAATAGTTTTCTGGATAGGAAGTAGTAAGTCTTCGTTTCATTTTCTCTCTGTCTCTGAGAAAGAAGAATTGTATGGTTAATTTAAGAATTACATTTATGTCACGACTCAAATGGCCATGAGTGGCACCCACACTAATCTTCCTGTGGAAGAACCATCTAAACCGAATCATTTCCCAAACACTTAGTCAATATTAGATGATATTATTTAAAATTCAGCATAATAACAAATATTCAGGACTAATTATTATTAATGCGGAAATTCAAACATACTACTTACTAAAATTCCCAAGACCCGAAAGTCATCATACAAGAACTACTAACAAAGATTATATCTAAAGTGATATTCAAAAATAAAGTAAATAAAGAATGTTTCATTGTCCGAAAGATGGACAAGAACAAATAAGATGACCCATGGCAGCCTAAAAACGGAGTGCTCACCCTTGGATCAAGATCTGCTATCAAACTCTAGAGGTGGGGTCATGTCTGAGCCTAGAACACTTTCTGCACTCAATAAAAGAAGAGTACAGGGTAGTATCAGTTCAAACCACTATGTATTGGTAGGTATCATAGATCAACTCAATTTAATAGCATGTACACAATATAAATCAAATAACAAGTAGACAGACATCGTCACCCAACAAATATTCAATGAATCAACAATACAACAACAGGTCAAACAGTGCTCACAAACAAGCCACATAACCATCAAGAGTATTAACCATACTGTAAACATCCATAGAAATAACACAAATATGTACACACATGCAATGGGACTTACTTTTGCCCAAATAGTCATGACCTGCAGGGAACAATCTCTGTTCATGTACCCTTACCGGCGTGGTACCCGATCCAACATAAATATAAACGTACCGGCGTGATACCCGCTCCAACATAAATATAAATGTATTGGCGTGGTACCCGATCCAACATAAATATAAACGTACCGGCGTGGTACCCGATCTAACATAAATATAAACGTACCGGCATGGTAGCCGATCCAACATAAATATAAACGTACCGGCGTGGTACCCGATCCAACATAAATATAAACGTACCGGCATGATAGCCGATCCAACATAAATATAAACGTACCGGCGTGGTACCCGATCCAACATAAATATAAACGTACCGAAGTGGTACCCGATCCAACATAAATATAACGAGTATTATCAATGTCATCTTCACACAACCTCACAGCATACAACACAATGTACCAAGTTTACAAGTACATTAGTCATCAGACAATTCCATCAAGTCAATTTTCAATAAACATCTATTCATGAATCAACAATCCAAACATCAACAATTTCAAGCATGTCCAAATATCAATCCACAAGTATTCAATTTAGGAGCATACACGCTATTAAGTCGAGTCTAAACTCCAATTAAACCGTAACCTACCTCAACCGAAGAATCCAAATACAAGTTAATTTGCAAGAGCCTTCCCCTTCCGTAAAACTTCTGAATGTTTCAAATCTGTCCAAATACATAATCCTCATGAGAATACAAATATAATGACACCCAATTTGTAAATTCTTACTCGATTAATCTCACACCTATACCTAAATTGATCAAAAATCTTTCCGATCGTAACCTGGTAATCTAGAATTAAGGACTCAATAACTACTAGGAACTACAGGACTTACTATTCCATGTACAGGACATCACTTATACCCTTTCCACTTGGTAATTATTAACCAAATGATTAACTATCATTGTTTAATTAAATCTCATGTCCATCTATTTACTCCAACTCTTTCTAAAAGCGTAAGAAATAAAAATTTCTTTATTCTACTTTATTTGTCGTGGTATTCTACCAAAAATAGCAGTAACCATAGTACTTATTCTTAATAGACCCTTACTTTGTCACTTTTCAATCATTAAAGCTAATGATTGTCATCATTAGAGTATATAATTTAACTACTAATTAAACCTCCTAATTATAATGCATCGGAACCTTAATTATAATGCACCAGAAGCTAATACTACCTATCTTATCCTAACATAGTTATCTTAACTCTAAATCGAGACATTGTATGTTTCCCATAACTATTGCTACTGCACGTGTTTCTACTAATACTAATAGGAACAACTTTATCATCCACCACCTTGCAATCATCAGGCTAAAATAATCCTACTAATTCCTTGAACTCTGATATAAAGGAAGTAACACCTGTAAGAATCATTCAACTTTCATTCATTACAATTATATAATTGCATCAGAATCTTACCTGAAGCTATTTTGGGAGAAACCCTTCAAGGCGGCTATGGGGAGAATTGAACTGCAACTAACCATCGTGGCCTGTTGCTCCCCATTATCCGATATTATCTTTAAATAGAAATAGTAAACCCTTTTTACTTAAATTAATTCTTGTGTTGGCCACATAAAAAAATAAATTAAAACTTTTGCACTATTGAATTCATTATTTAAAATACCCAAGACTTTGAATAGACCCTCGAAATTTATCGGGACCTCGAGAAAATAGTTCAAATAATGACTTAAATCACTTCCGTACATCTCAAAAGTTGATACTATTCATCCCGTGGGTCATAAATTCACGTACATAAATTACGTAAAGATCTAAAATAGGAAAGATGAGAAAAATTTTCCCAAACGACCGAAAGGGCCATTACAATTTATTTGGGAGTTGCGGACTAGTCTTGCTGCTAATCCGCTTTAGAGCATGCTTTACGGCAGCCTGGTGCACAAAGCATCCTGCGTTAGCAGGTCTGGGGAAGGGCCACACCCAAGAGGTGTGATGTAGTTGATCTAACCTAATTCAAGCATCAATGGCTGCTTATACAGCCCGAACTGGTGACTTATAGAACGTGCTTCTTGTGTAAATCTTTAGATTTAGATTTTTGTCTATATTTGACAGTCGTGTAGTGATTACCATAAACTGAAGCATCTCTGAAACATTTCGTATCTCATTTGTTAAGTTGTTCGTTTCTTCTAGAAATAATCTACTATAGCATGTTGTACAATTGTAACTGTGAATTGGTTATTTTCTGATGGTTTTCTGTTACGCTACTTTTTGAGATAAATGATTTCATCGATAATGTATCATCGTTTCTTTTTTTTTTTGGTAATGTCCTTGCAGAGTCTGTGCCGACTGTCATTTGCCTGGTACGATCTGTATATGGACTGATTGTACCACATGCTTTGAAGGTTGTGCTAGTATGGCAGGTGAATGTGGAGGTTGCATAGGAGGTGCCGGTGAAGCTGGGTTGCCATTTTTAGTTATAATGGCTCTAGTCGTGCTTGGATTGTTTACTATCATCGGCATATTTTACAGTGTTTTGGTTGCTACGATGGTCGGACAGAGAATCTGGCAGCGCCACTATCACATACTTGCAAAAAGAATGCTTACCAAGGTGAGTGAAATCCCCTCGACTTTCTCTGTTCTGAAATGTTCAATCACATTTGATACCTTCGCATGAAGGTGGCAGTTAATCGATTCTTTTTAATCATAAATAACCACCAACAAGAATTAGGTTGGTTTCATTGGTTATCCAGGTTATAACAATCGGTTAGAGTAGGCATATGCAAGTACATGAATAGCATTCACCTTTAAGTACAGGTTATAAAACGTATACTTGCAAGTTACCATCACCTTTTAGCGCGACGTGCTAAACTTCCGCAGATTACTGCAAGACATCCATTGTTTGGTCCAGAGTGTCCTTTTTGTTACTCCCTCCGTCCCAATTTATGTGTCGGTGTTTAACTAGGCATGGAGTTTAAGAAAGAAGGACTTTCGAAACTTGTGATCTAAAACAAGCCATAAACACTTGTTTGGCTATAAATAATCTCATTAGTGTAAAAATAAGATGTTCAAGGTTAAATTGTTTCTAAATAAGGAAGTACGATATTTTTTGGGGGATGGACTAAAAAGAAAAGTATGACACGTAAATTGGGATAGTGGGAGTGTTATTTTCCTCAATTCCCTCTCTATGTTGTCAACCTAGAAGCTCTTGAGACCCAAATTTCTTATCGGTTTATTATGTTCAACTTTCTTTCCTAGTACTCAAGCTTCAATGTTCTTACCTCATTCATGGTCATAGACCCTTTTTACTAAAAGTTGTTTAATATAATGTTAGTTTAGTTAATCATCATGAAAGTGGTTCTAGTGTCCGAGTTGTGAAGATTTTCGTGAATCACTTCATGATTGTTGAATGAAGAGGAGTATTGGAACAATGGTCAAGTGATCCCCGTGTGACCTGAAGGTCATGGGTTCGAGCCATCGAAACAAACTGATGCTTGCGTCAGCATAGGACACTCCTTTAGAGCGCGGCATTTCCCCTTTTTACTCGTGATCGTTGTAGGATGGCTATTATAATCACTATGGTTTATCAAATACTAGCTCCTGAGAATGTGTCTCAACTCTTGTTTTGTAGGAATACGTCGTGGAGGATGTTGATGGTGAGGATACCGAAAATGATTGGTCCCCTCCACCTCTCCCGGAGGAACATGTTCAGCAACTGAAAGCGCTGAAACTTCTGTAAAACTTCAAGATGGTCGACAAACTGCCATCTCTTTTGGGGCCTCCTGTGTAGTCCTCGAGTTTATGCATCTAGATAACGACACAATTTTTCTTATTGATCGATAGAAATCTCAGTGAATCCGGTATTGTTCATAGTTTATGAATGATCACAGGTAATTGTCATGAAAATTACTTAAATCATTCTAGTTCTGAATGATCATATATAATTGTCAATAAAGCTGATCATTAACAACCTAATGAAGCATTATGGTTCCCTTTAATGACCCTCTACAAATACTTTTATATAGAGGCGCAGAAGAGGTTCATCTAAATCTTCTTCGATGAAATCACAGTCAAAGTTTTTGTTTATGTATATATAGTAGATGATAAATTCCCGTAAGTCTAGTTCACAAATGCATAATTGTGAACATTGGTGATGTTATGGAAGTACATTCAACAACATATTCATACTTGTTTGTCTTATATAGTATCCGATGAATACTAAAAAGTGTTCACTTCTGGCAAACTTAACGGAACCATTTCTTGTCATTTTCTCGTATGCAAACAATAAAAACATACCCAGTGTATTCCCACAAAATGGGGGTTTGGGAATTTTCTCGTATGCAAACATATAGGAATATTCAAAGTTGAAGGTTTAATAGTTTTCGTTAAGCATATTTGGCATTGCGCAGTCTGAGGGGAATTCAGAATTTGAAGTATTTCCTACAACGATTTCAAGTTAATATACTGAGATCCACCTCTACTTAGAATTGTTCTACAAATTGGAAGGAGGCAAGAGTATCTATTTATGCAATCTTTCCAATTCTAAATGAATAGGTGAAAATTTTTCTTTCCCAATAAAAATGGAAATATGTGATGCAGAAAGAAAGTGGAAAAAACTCCAATTTTATTTTCTTTTTTATCAAGAGCACAAATTGAAATGTGCTTAGTGAATAGTTACACGAGAAGGTTGAAGGTAGAGAGGTTGTTTCTGAAAGATTTTCGGCTCGGGTGACAAACAACATAGCAACTCAAAGAACAATATACAAAAGTAAAGAGGACATAGAAAATAATAGAAAAATATAATATAGTACTCAGAAGAGGAACAATAACCATAACCAGCTAATGTGATAGCTAATGTGATAACTGAAGTAAATTAAATAACGAGAAGTAACAAACTCATAAGATAGGCAAACTACGAGACAAATGCTACCACTACTAACCTATCATGTGTTTAAATTGTGCGTGAAAAATATTTTCCCAAAATAATAACAATAATATTAGCAAATCATAGTGTTTTGCTATAACACAGATAAATATCCAAGTGTTGGTAGAAGCAAGTAAAAGGGCAGCTCAGTTATGGAGTTCGAAAGGAGGCCGAACCACAACGGTTTATTATGAACAAAAAAAAAAGTTTCGTCCATAATTGAGGAAAACCCTTTTTTTCCTTCTTGATGAAAGTTGTAGTCAAATACCAAAAGATAGACTACCTAGTAAAAAAAATACATTTACTTCTACCATACTAAAAACGATGACCATTGAATAAGTTTCTTCGGCTTATGTACCCAAACACTCTAAATCGGGTATGAGGAAAAATGGCTGGCCGTCAAGTCAACTCTTCTTATGATTTTCAAATATACCAATCTGTCAGTAAAAAAATACTAATAGGTAACGTGCTCTGAATGATGATGACAACAACATAGCCAATATAGTCCCACCGTGAGGTATAGAAAGGGTAGAGAGTATACGCATACCTTACTCCTACCTCAAAGGTAGAGAAGCTGTCTCGGATATACCCTTGGCTCAAGCAAGTTAACATATTCTGAATGAAATCAAATAAACCATAGACAAGCAAACTTGATGATTCTAGGATACAAATATAAAGGAAAGAGTTTCTCTATAGCATAAGAAAAGATAATTATCAATCCATACATGATAAGTTGCTACCTAGAACAACAGGCTCTGCACATGGCAACATTTTGTACAGTTTTAAGATCTCACTACATTTTTTTTCTTTACACCCTTGTACAGTTACTCTATCTCCACGGCAGGGGCATCAGGTATGTTTACCATCTGAGCCTCACAGTTAAACCTGCTTATATAGATGTACCTCAAAACTACAATGTACAATGTTACAAACACCACATACATTTATTTTTAACATGTTCCATCAGCAAGAAAACAAAGACGAGGGTACTCGTTCTGAGCAAGAAAACAAAGACGAGGATACTCGTTCTAGCCTCAGTTAGCTGTACAAATTCCTTCCTACACCATCTAAGAAGCAGCAGAATATGAAGCCAGGACACTGATCCTCCTCTCTGCAAAATATGCAACACGTAATTTCAGAAGCACATCAGTAATGGAAATAAAAAGTCAAATGATATAGTTTATTGCTATACAATTAATGGAATGGTTCTAGGGAAGTTGATTCAACTGAAATTGGAGATAAAATTTGATAGCCTATCTCATGGAAGTGGAGTGATATATAAGTGTAATGAATTATACAAAGGTGGAAAATGGAACACCGGAAGTATGTTTCTTGACCCATGCAAGTTTGCAACCAATGGACCCCATCATTTTACTTCTACCAACAGCCACAGACTAATGTGCCAACACTTCTGAAACTGATATCAACTATTGGACGGACAGAGAAATAATTTGACTCTTTACGGATCCTCGGTTCAGATGATTGACAAGTGAGCAATTATACGTGGACAGTATTACTTATCAATTGTCATAATGGTAAATGAACTTCCTTGTGCAAGATGTCAGGATAAATTTCATAGTCCTGAAAACTAGAAGTGAAAGAAAAAGCAATGAATACCTCCAGCGGCAACCAGTTTCTCTACACGGGCAACTATATGCTTTCCGTAAGTATATTTCTTCAGAGCACTTAGATGAACCTTGATTCGGTTGAGAATGAGTTCAAGTTGCTGGTCATCACAAGTCTCCAGCACTTTCTGTACAACATAGTTCGCAAACTGATCTTTCATCATTGCCTGTACATCAAAATAATAAAAGATTTAACTTGTGAACAAGTGAAACGATTTTCTTTCTAGATCTGATTAACCCAATTACCTATAAATATGTTGTGCTCTTAAAACATTCCTTTCTACTGATCTTGTTTCAGTCTGTTACATGCGAACTAGTAATCGTCCCTTTAACTTTTGATCATCTATTAAACTCTAGTTGTTGGTTTGTTCCTTTATCTTACATTTTTGTCTACGTAACATGCTTACCTATCTGAAAATTTACCATGTTTCTCGTAATACAGATACATAGAAAAAGGAAGACGTCTTACAAGTGAATAAAGAGTTGGAAATAATATCACCGTTTATAAGATCCCTCTGGAGAAAATCATAATTGTATTATTTTTTGTAGCAAGTAATACAAGGTATAAAGTACTCATAACCAACATCAACCGCACCAAGAGAACCCAGAAGACTGAAGCCTTACACATTTTAGCTAGGCAAATCACAGCGCACCTGAGGTTGCACTTTCTCCAATGTAAACGTGTTAACTTCAATCTGAGAGCAGAACTGGAAAAGCATATAGTTCTACCTAAAAGTTAAATGGCCCTAAAAAGGAGTAAATGCTCTCACTAGACCATCTAACACGTAAACTTAAAATAAATCACATATAGAGTTTACTTCAATATAAAGAGCAGAACTGGAAAGGCATATAGTTCTACAGTTGAAGCTAAATGCTCAAAAAGGAACAGAGTTGTTCTCAGATAAAGTTAAATCAATCACAGAGTAATTAAATCTAGATTATCCTCTGAGAATCAAACAGTTCGCGGTAACAGGATTTCCTTAAGCTTGAGTCCGCACTACTGAAGAAGAAACTGAGTAATTAAATCTAGATTATCCTCTGAGAATCAAACACTTAGCGGTAACAGGATTTCCTTAAGCTTGAGTATGCACTAATGAGGAAGCATCTGAGAAATTAACAAACCTGAAGAGGTTCGTTTTCATCAGTGGTGCCAATCATCTCATTTACCAAGGTCTGACGTTCTTCAGGAGTTCCAAAGCTTAAGCACTTCTCCACAACATTAGAGGCAAATTTCTGCTGGCTCATCTGAACGATCTGTCCCATCAGCTTACTAATTATACAAGTACGCTCCTCAGGCTTCCCATGTTCCAGTACATGCTGTAACAAAACTTAGCAGGATTAGATAGGTAGGCAGAACATCTGAGGTAAATAACAAGAGAAACAATTCACCCAGGGACTGCAAATAGTATCAGTTAGAAAATTTACAAGGTATGAGAAAATCTATGGCAATTCCAGACCACAGCCTTCTGTAGTTTTAACTTGCACATATAAACCCATATCCAAAAAATACGAGTATTTAGCACTAAAATTGTATTACCATCAACTTGGAGATATGACATATTCATTCACGTATCAAGTAGGGGGTGAGAAAAAGCTTTAGGAACCCTAGAATGGGGAGATGTATAGCAATGTCTTCCTTGTGCCAAGGAGCTTTAAAAGAAGCAAATACCAAAATCTAGAGTAAAAAACCACCGATAGATGGTCAAACAGCATTTTCTCAAAAAAAAAAAAAAAAAAACTCTCAAAATAAAGGCATGAATAGTTTCAATATTCCGCAGACAGGTTGCATTCTCACTAAATTAGCATAGTCTTGACACTAGTCTCTGTAAGGATGTTCGCATGTAAGCTGAGAAATAGAGCAAACCTGAACAACATAATTCCCATATTGATCTTGCGCCAGCATGCAAACTGCTTGCAAAATCTCATTCATCACAATGTTCTGGGTTTCAGGATTATGGCAATGTTCCAGAACTCTCTGTCATGAGAAAGGAAATTTAGAAACGGTTGTCATCCCATTGAAGATATAATACACAAAAGAGATCCACATATGCTGAATTATTTTACCTGTATGACCCGACATCCATATGGATGGGTGGACAATGTCACAACTTGATCATAAAATGTAGAAACAATGAACTGGATAGCATCCTCTGGAATGCATTCGATGCACTTCTGGATTACATGATTCCCATTCTGATCTCTAACACAGCGCATAACATGGCCATCGAGCTCAGCAACCATTTTGGTCTGCTGATCCAGATCAACCACCTCTATGGCCTGAAAATTCATTGAAGCTGTGAAAACCTATGCCATTCAGCAATTATAGAAATCGGAAGCATGATTAGTACCAGCTGCCTGTCAACTGAGATTACTCATCACCAAGCTGGGACCAATTGGTGAAATCTGATAACATGAGGTAGACTAGGGATATACATACCTTTTAACTGGAGGCATGCATTATATAGAGATAGATAAGATGAATCCATTTTAAAGTTGGAGAGGTGTTCAGCTTTTTACAGGCCAAGACAAGAACATCTTATATTTGAAGGGGGGTTCTTTTTAACAAGATACATTTGACGGGGTGAGTTATGAATACTATCACTCCAATATTAGAATACAAAGCAGCAGCTGGAGAGTTGTTAAAAGCTCTACCAGACTGTATCCATTCTGGCAATATAATTCTGTCTCACCAAGACCAGTCAAACGACATGTAAAGAAAGAAATAAGATAATATCACATAACCAGAACTAGCAATGTGAAATTCAAGCATTAGAGTTATTCCATGAAATTACAGTGGAATAGGACCAGTTCACAATTTCATATAACAGCAACTGGGTTAATTTCCCTAGATTAAGACAGAGAACAAGATTTCAAACCAAAAATAACAAAACGAGAGTGAGATTTGAAAACATTAAAATTATATTATTGTGAATCAGATAACTTACGAAATCAGATGGATTAGAGCAGAGAACGCGATAGTGACATCACTATAGCTACAATGAAAGAAACTAAGATACCTTCTGGATTACTCGGCAACCATACATCTGAAGGCTAAGGGTGAGTACATGCTTGTTGAGCTGATCAGCCAGTTCTCTTATCTGAGATGAACTTCCATGCTCGAAAAACTGGAAAACGTGAATAGCAGAAGGCAAGAAAAAAGTTACACTACCTATTCATTTAATTAAGAGCACTTTTGTCCAACAGAACCTAGAAATGAAGACATGACATGAAAGGCTCGACAAAAAAACACAGAGGAACATACCTTCTGGATCACATAATTACCAAACACATCAGTCATCAAGGAAAGGGCTTGCGGCATAATTTCTTGGAAGACCATGTTTTTCTCTTCTGTGCTAGCAGTCTCAAGTTTTTGTTGAATGAACCGACTCCCATACTGGTCCGCACTGCTCATACAAAATTTTAAGTAATGGTAAGGTTTTATAGATTAATACAACATGAAGGCAGTGCTGCTAACCCGAAAATGTATACCTGAACTGAACAACATGGCCTTCAATCTCTGATAGCTCAAAACACCTACTCTTATTGCTCTTAAACTCGTCTAGTAACGAGGAAGGAAAGGTTTCACCCAAGTTAGGAACAGCCTCGGAATGCCAAGCTCCCATGACACCACCAGCTAAGTTTCTCATCCCTGAATGAAAACGCATGTTCCTTTCCCCATACCTTACAGGACTACCAGGTCCAAATGGGGAATTAGGAAGACCTGCACCAGCCAAGGGGCTTCCAGGATATGACATATTAAGTCCAAGTGCTGGATTCCCATAGTAACCATGATTCAATCCACCCGATTTGCCAGGATAAGGAAGACCATATTGTGATTTTTGAGATGCAAGCAACGTCTCCAGATAAGCTTTCTGAAGCTCAATCAAATCCATGTATGAAGTCCCTAAAGATTCCCTATTAACTGTTGGGTCATTCAGAGCTGCTAGCTGAGCAGCAAGATACTCGGTTGACCTCAAGTATTGAAGGTACAACGGATCCATCTGAGACATTTGCAGAGAGCCTCCCAAGGACTGATTACCAAGTCTATTAAGGTTCTGAAGTTCAGCTGCTGCAGCCACTAAATTAGGGCCCAAATTCAAACCGCCTCCCGGTACACGAGCATCAATTCCACAAGCACCCACAGGAGAAGCTATATTTCCCAGCACGGAAGGCAAATTACCAGCCCCAAGCTGGTTTTCAAACATGGACGGCGATGAAGGGTTCATACCATAACCCCCTAAAGCATAAGCAGAAAACGTTGAATTGGGACTGTCAAAAGTCGGATATTGAGATGGACTTCCTCCACCATTGCGAGTTGGAGTAGAGGGCCCTATCAAGTGTGCAGCAGAGGAACCTGCAGACTTGTGAAACTGAACAGATTCAGATTTTTTTGCATATGGATGCTGCTTCATAGGATTCTGACCATTCTGCAATCGGAAGAGGTTGTGATGATCGTCAATCTCATTATGAATTTGAGACTTCTGATATTTCCCTTCATCTCCCATATTGTTCCCTGATAGACTCATGCCAGACAATGCAGCAGCCAAATCAGAATGCTCACCCATATGAGATGAAACATCCTCTAGTGATGCTGTCCTCCCTCCTCCAGCAGAAGGAATACGAGGACTGGGAGCTCTAGCCACAAGCTGAGGATCAGGGGTGGTACTTCGTGACAGTGATGTACCCATGGCTGAACCATAGGACATAGAACCTGACGAGCTGAGGGTAGACATGCCTTGAACCTTTCCCCGAGAATGTAATGCATCCAAAGATGCCATATTTTGATGGAGATGAGCAAATTGGGACTCAGAAGGATCAACATTATCATCATATGCACGGGAAGCAGGACGTGAAGGATGCCTCAATGTTGTCTGGCTCATATTGTCCTGCATTTTATAGATGTCTCAGAATCAGAAAACCACTAAAAACAGAACTTCATTAAGTACAAGTTGACCTCTTTTTTAACATACACTGATTAAATGAAAGCAATGCTGACTCAACATCAATAAGTTGTGATTAATTAAAGAATACAAATGTCGTTAACCGACATTCACAATAAACTAAAAGTGCCACATTTGCAACTTTAGAATGTCAAAGATTGCATCTTAAGAATGCAATATGATTTCTATACTAGCCGGATGTGCTCTACATTGACTCCAATATGGAGATGAAATAAACACTAGCAACTCCAAACTGCCACATTAATGAAGATGAGAAAATAATTAAATGATGACGACAATAATCCAAGGCTCAAATTAACTAGCCAACAAGTGTTGCTCTCGAAATGCTGCAAGGCCAAATCGGTGAAGCATGATGCAAAACATTCAAAAATACTAGTAATGACCCGTGCCAGACACAAACATGTCACGTAACGATAAATAAAAACGCTACAGACGCACAAGCGTATACACATTCCATAAACTATGACGTAAAGCATTGGACATTCTCTGAAAAGCAAATAAGATTCAGTATTAACGTAACAAGCAATTCCACGTAAACACAGATCACTCATCGATTAAAACATTCAAACAGTTCGACAAAAACAATACTTTAAATCATATAATACTAATATTTTCCATTTCTCATTCACCTGAATCATCTCCGTAATGCTCTTCTGTCTGCTTCCTAAACCTAATCCAGGCAATCCAATAAGCCCATCACCACCCCATTCCTTCCGCCCCTCACTTCCATTTTCTTCATTTTTCGCACCAAATCCCATCGACATTGCAAAAAGCGACTCAACTTCCCTTCCCTTATCACTCTCACCGCGATTTCCCTTCCTCCTATCACCAATCCCCCCTAATGCCGGTGAATTACCACCTCCACCACCCTGTACACGCTGCGCAAACCTCCAGTCCTCTTTCGACAAAAGAGGCGGCGGCAGTCTAGGGTTGAGATTCACATTCGCGTAATAATACGAAATGTAAGCTGGATCAGACCTTAACTCCTCCTCCGAAACTCCACTAAATTCATTACCATTACCATCACCACCGCCACCTATCATGCCACCAAATGCATTCAACGATCCTTCAACAGTCGGTGGAGCTGAACCACTACGATAAATACTAAGCTCCTCTTGTTTCTTCTCCTCCTCCTCCTGCTCCCGCCGCTTTCGCTCTCTAAGCAAGAACCCTAACTCTTCACTAAAATCACTACTTCCTCCTCCTCCTCCTAGCATTGATCTTCGCATTACAATTTCCGACATCATCTTCGCATAACTATCCGTAATCATCGCAACAAAAATTAGCAAAAAAAAAATCAACAAAAATAAACTTAGCTCAAAATTGACTCGTAACGAAAAAAAACACTAATATTCATCAGTTCCACTCCAACAACTTAACGATTAATTTAATCATACTACAAGAACGCAACAATAAATCGATCGATCGAAACAGAAAAACGTTGATGGCCAAATGTTCGACGCATTGTTTAGAGAGAGAAAGTAAAGAGAGCTTTAGAGAGAGAAAGTGAGTGAGCAAAAGTGCACTGAATAGTGAAGTGAACTAAAGGGAAAATAAGTGTGATAAGCACGAGCCCCAGATTACATATCAGCCGTTAGATTAAAATCAACGGTTGAGATTAACATTTATTATATAGCCTTATGTTGTGTTTATATTTAAGTGTTAGAGCAGTGGTTAGGGTTTATATTTTTAGATTTGGCTAAATTTGGAATATTTAGATTTTCTTTTTAATTTTTTATTAGGTTTATTATTTTAATTGAGATTTTTTCAGAGGCATAAATAAAATATTTTTTTCTGACAAGTGAAGATTTTTATATTTGATTTTAATTTGGATATGAGACGGCTAGGGTTTGTGTAACCTAAGATTCATGTGTTACACTTTATTTTAAAATTTTATATTTTATTATTTCAATTTTCATTTTATGTTGGAAATTTTAGTGTTAGAGTTATTCATAATAATATATAAATTTAGGAATATATAGGGCTTCACGAGTTTTGATTTATTATTGTGAAACTCACACGAAAGAAAATGGAGAATTTTCAATGAAAAAGTGGTTGTAAACCGATTCCATCATATGATTTTTTCTGATTGAACTTAAAATCTGAAACATAAAATAAATACAGATAAGACATAATTAAAAAAATATTGTCGCTTCTATAAATTTAATAATCATTAGTGTTAGAGCTTCCATAATAATATATAAATTTAAAAATGGATAGGGCTTCACGAGTTTTCATTCATCGTTGGGAAACTCACATGAAAGAAAATGAGGAATTCTCAATGAAAAAGTGTTCTCTAAATCGGACATGAAAGTAACTAGTTTTTCAATTTTTCCTGATTGAACATTAAAGTCTGAAACATAAAATAAATACAGATAAGACATAATTAAAAAAAGTTACTATCACTTCTATAAATCTAGTAATCTTTCTATAATGAAACTAATAAACTCAATCGGTCTCGTAAATTATTCATCTTCTTATTAATCAAAAACGACAAAAGAACTTCTACAAAACATGAAATAAGTTAGTATCAGAGAATATATTAACAGAATTTATATTCTATTATTTCAATTTTCATTTTGTTTTGAAAACTTTAATGTTAGAGCTTCCATAATAATATATAAATTTAAGAATAGATAGGGCTTACACGAGCTTTGATTCACCATTGGGAAATTCATACGAAAGAAAACAAGGAATTTTCAATGAAAAGTGTTCTGTAAATTGATTCCATTAGACGATTTTTCCTGATTGGACATTAAAGTCCGAAACATAAAATAAATACAAATAAGACATAATTAAAAAAATGATATTGTCGTATCTATAAATCTAATAATCATTAGTGTTAGAGCTTCCATAATAATATATAAATTTTGAAATAGATAGGGCTTCACAAGTTTTGATTCATTGTTGGGAAAATCACACAAAAGAAAACAAGAAATTCTCAATGAAAATGAGTTCTCTAAGCCGGACATGGAAGTAGCTAGTTTTTCGAATTTTCCTGATTGAACATTAAAGTCTGAAACATAAAATAAATACAGATAAGATAAACTAAAAAAAGTTATTGTCGCTTCTATATATCCAGTAATCTTTCTATAATGAAACTAATAATTTCAATCAATCTCGTAAATTAATCATCTTCTTATGGATCAAATACGACAAAAGAACTTCTACTAAATATGAAATAAGTTAGTATCAGAGTATGTGTTAACCGAATTTATATTTTATTATTTGAATTTTCATTTTGTTTTGGACTCTAGTGTTAGAGCTTCCATAATAATATATAAGCTAGCTTAGTAGAAGAACACACTATTAAAAGGTAGCAATTAACGTTTAAATACATGCTATTTGTACTTAAACAATCAAAAAAAATTGAATCTCAAAATTTTAATTATACCACGTAAATTGAGACAAAAGAAATAATTTGACAAATTATAAATCTCTAAACGATTTCTTGCTTTAAGGTCAGGAAACACAATAATATCAACATTGAATATATCTCTATTGATTACTGTGAGTTTTGACGAGTTAAGCCATGGTGAACTTTTGATATTGCTAGAAGTTATTACACGCTTGGTTATAGAATTGACTTAAAAACAGTTTGAAATCATATTATAACTTTTTATGGCTGAAAAACATACTGAAATCATCACAAAGATTTAACACTTAGCCTAATAAAGATGAAAAATAGGATATCATGACGAATGAAAAAC
Organism: Capsicum annuum; assembly: GCF_002878395.1. Taxonomy (NCBI): domain Eukaryota; kingdom Viridiplantae; phylum Streptophyta; class Magnoliopsida; order Solanales; family Solanaceae; genus Capsicum; species Capsicum annuum. The sequence continues at coordinate 6,445,898 of NC_061115.1, read as the reverse complement.
ATACTATGTTCCGTGATTGATTTTGGAGAGGAGAAATTAGCTAGTCCTAAGTATTATATTTATGTTTAAGTCTGAAACATAAAATAAATATAGTTAAGACATAATTAAAAAAAGTTATTGTCGCTTCTATAAATCTAGTAATATTTCTATAATGAAACTAATAATCTCATTTGGTCTCGTAAATTATTCATCTTCTTATGGATCAAAAAGGACAAAAGAACTTCTACAAAATATGAAACAAGGTAGTATCAGCGTATGTATTAACATAATTTATATTTTATTATTTCAATTTTCGTTTTGTTTTGAAAACTTTAGTGTTGGAGCTTCCATAATAATATATAAATTTAAGAATAGGTAGGGTTTCACGAGCTTTGATTCACCATTGGGAAATTCACATGTAAGAAAACGAGGAATTTTCAATGAAAAAGTGTTCTGTAAATCGATTCCATCAGAAGGTTTTTCCTGATTGAACATTAAAGTCTGAAACATAAAATAAATATAGATAAGACTTAATTTTTTAAAAAAATGATATTATCGCTTCTATAAACCTAATAATCTTTAGTGTTATAGCTTCCATAATAATATATAAATTTTGAAATAGATAGGGCTTTACGAGTTTTAATTCACCGTTAGGAAACTCATACGAAAGAAAACGAGGAATTCTCAATGAAAAAGAGTTCTCTAGATCGAACACCGAAGTAGTTTTTCGATTTTTCCTGATTGAACATTAAAGTTTGAAACATAAAATAAATACAGATAAGATATAATTAAAAAAAAGTTATTGTCGCTTCTATAAATCCAGTAATCTTTCTATAATGAAACTAATAATTTCAATCGATCTTGTAAATTAATCATCTTCTTATGGATCAAATACGACAAAAGAACTTCTACTAAATATGAAATAAGTTAGTATCAGCGTATGTGTTAACAGAATTATATTTTATTAGTTCAATTTTCATTTTGTTTTGGAAACTTTAGTGTTAGAGCTTCTATAATGATATATAAACTAGCTTAGTGTACGTGCTTTGCACGCGTGAGTCACATTGATCACTAAAAATATATCCATAAGAAGAACACACTATTATAAAAAAAAAAAACTATCTACCTTTTACTACAAATATTTTAGAATTTTGAATTAAACAAATCAAAGTTCATATTAATAAATAAAGTTTTAACAAAAACATCCAAGATAGTGTACAACAAACAAATAACTAATATCTTATTGACTAAAACTAATCTTTACTTTTACTAATAATTATATCAATATGTGAAGTTAAAGATTATGTGTCTTTTAAAAATACTTCACATGCAAGAACAAAAAAGCTAACTCTAAATTATTGTAATATAATTCTCTAAACTATTATAATATTATTTTATATGTATCTTTATATATTTAAGTTCTTTTATTAAAATTTGGCTTTATACTACTAATTTTATTGAGACTTGCACGCAACAACATTTATCAGATGAGTCTGAGAAGGAATGAATAGGTCTGCACTTTTTAATACCTTCCGTGACTTCAGCTCTTTTATCGAGAACTAATTCAATGTCGTATTATGCCTTCGAATCATTGTCTTTCAACCGTACGAGATTACTAATATTTCTCTTTGGTATGTAATCTAAACAAGATAGCGCATATCATTTCACTAGCAATCAATACTCACGATCTACTAAGCTTTATATTCACAAAGTCAATCGTGAGCTTGTTATGAATAGATTACTTATTTGATTGATGTTAAAAGATGAATGGTAAAATAAACTATTTTTATAGTAATAGTAAGTAGTAATGAGGAAAAAAAGAAGAAGATATAATTGCATCAGTCCTTCCAATCAAACAAGCGACCAACAATTGTGTATAAACTATAGATTTGCAGGATTAAGTGGGAACTTGACAGGTCTCGAAGCTACTAAGCTTTCAAAATAACGACGAACCTACGCTTATACAGAACTAAAAGCTTTCTTATCAAAATAATCATATTATTATGTTCATATATCTTTCTAATTACATTTAGATAGGTAAAATAGATTCTGCCGAAAAAGTAAAATAGAAAAAGATTATATTTAGATAGGTAAACTAGATTTTGCCGAAAAAGAAAATAGAAAAAGATTCAGAATTGTATGAACCCTTAAACTTACATATCTTTAGCATTTATATCAAATCAATATAATTTTTAATGATTAAATAATTTAATAAAATAAATATATGTGTTAATTAATCATGATTAAGTAAATGGTCACTATATTTAAATTAGAGGTGGGTTCATGATTTTAGCTCTATTCGTTCAATCTTTAAGATTTTTAACTGTGAATCTATTATTTTTTAATGTTATGTGCTCATATACACTAATTTTACACATAAATTTATATTTTGTGATAGTATTGGATTCGAATGAGTTCGGTACCTTAAAGTTGCACCACCCTAGATTCAAATACATGTCCATTGACATGCGTTTATTCATTTGATGTAAATATCCCAGATAAATTATTATTTTTTTTATCTTAATAAAGTGAATAAGAATATGAACTCAACAAACACAGAATTATAATAGTAATTAAAACAATCATCAACAGCATAAGAAGTCCAATTAAAGAACTAAAATCTCGAATTCAAATTCTTTAGCATAGAATTCTTCAAAGTTCTAAGAGAAAAACGTTGGACAAAGTCTGTTACAAAAAATTTTACAAAATAATTTAAAAAAAAATTGACCACTTCAAAGTAAAGTTGTAACTCCCACTTATTTAGTGTTTCATTTATTTCATTTTATCTAATATTAAAAGAGTCAAATAATTTTTTCGATTATGATTTAGTCGAATTTATTAAAATAATTTCAATATTAAATAGCACTCACATATATGTATACTTCATTGTAAAGAAATTTGCAAAATCTATGTTTAGATTTACCAGTCCAATTAGCAATAAATATTTTTTGTTTTATTTACATGTTTGGTAGCATCAAAATACGTAATATAATAATATTTGGTTTGACCAAACCTTTTATCATTTATGTCTAATGTCATTTGTAATGACCAAAATATTTATAGCTTTTAATTATCTCTCTATCCCGTCAATGTAAAATTACTTTTAAATTTATAAATTTTTCTAAACAAATGTAACGATAGTTTTTTTTTTTTTTTTTAAATGTAACGATAGTTCAGTCACCTTAATAAAAAATATATTTATCAATACCTTTTTATAACTAACTACTTATTTTTAGGCACTTCTATCTAAATATATAGTATATAATATACATTTATAAAATTTGCTTCAATGTCTAAAAATACTTATCACGATATTTACCAATTATTTTTAATCAGCTAATCTAAAAGCTCTCTAAATCCTTTCACTTAAATATGAAAAAAAGGTACTAATCGTATTAAAAAATTAACCCAATATTTTTGTTGTCTTTCTATCATTAGCTTGATTTATAAGAATATAATTTCTCATTGAAGTATCAATTTTTTTTTTTTTTGGCTTTTTATTTCTCACCCTGTATTAAGTGTATGTATTCAGAGTAGCTCAAACGTGACGCTAATAAAGTGTATGTCTTACGCCCTCAAAATATTGAGGCTCCAAAAATTTTTAATGATAAATTTATGATTTATTTTTATTTAAAATAATATTAAAAATTACAAAAAAAATTAAATTTTATATAAAAAAGAAAGAAAAATTATTTATCTTTTATCAAAAATATTTTTGAAATTTAAATTAATAACTCAAATCTTCATATTAATAAATAAAATCTTTACAACAATATCTAACATAATATACGGTAAACATGTGTAACATTTTATTAATTAGAATTAATTTTTTATTTTATATTACAATGTTAGGTTAGCTAGAGGTTTTATGTCATTTACATTAAAAACAACAAGTATATGAAAATAAAAAATAATAATTCTAAATTATTATTTTCCAGTGTGTATTTTTACATATTTAAAACCTCTCATTTGCACTTTGGACCAAAAAGATAAGCTTTTTCCTAACTGACTTTGCTATATTTAGAGATACTATTTCCCAGTAAAAAAACAAGGCAGTTAATAGTGGAGTTTATTCAACTTTGAATCCAGTAAAGCACATTTTTAGGGGCATTTTTATTTGAATGAAGTATCCACAATTTTAGAGATATATGTGTTCCTAATTTAATGGAAGTATAATATTTTATTTTGTGATAAAATATTTTTGAATAAGTCATATTGTTTGTTACGATCTAATAATACCGTTATGACTATATATAGAGTACAATACAGTAACTGATAAGTTCAATACCAAAATACTTTTACCTACTAACCATCTTAAATTTACCAAAAAATACACATAATTTTTTTATTTTTTTTTTTTAATTTTCACCAATTTTCTCAATTTTTATATATGAGAAGTACATTCTTAATCATTCACATTCCTCAATCCTCAGGTCTCTAACAAGAAATTCGTATTTAGTTTTTGAAATTTAGATTAGGATGTCAGAAGTAGGAGGCAGTAAAAGAAGAGAATCAATATCAGAGGAGCGTAATAATAACAATATTAAAAATACTGACGATTGGCTACCGATCACATCATCGAGAAATGCAAAGTGGTATTATTCAACATTTCATAATGTTACGGCTATGGTTGGTGCTGGTGTTCTTAGTCTACCTTATGCCATGTCTCAAATGGGATGGTATGTAGTTTTTTTTTTCCGTCGAAAAATTATATCTGTATATAGATTACAAATCATTTTTCGTATGTAAGTATATATTAAATCTTAAAATAATTTTAGTTAAATTTCTGATTTCGAACCGACTAAAACACATCTAGGACAAATTTGATGGATTGACTTATATAAATTTATTATTTTGCTCACATTTACTTGAAAGAGTTTCACGGGAATTGTCTTGATCGTCGGGAACGATTTCCTGCAATTCTTTCCGGTATGGAATGAGCAAAGAATCAAGCTACACATGAATATATAATTAAACCTCGTTATAACAATATTTCATTATAATCTAATTTTCTTCAGAATCGATTTTAACTATTGTATTTTAATTCTCTCTAACAACATTGTCATTCGTTATAGTTCTTGTTGATCTATATCAAGCTAGATTAGATGCATATAAATTTAGTGTAGCTTGATCCAATATTTTTTATACTAAAATTAGTTCATTACTACTATTTTCTTATAATAGGTACTGGGGAACATTTGTACTGATAGTATCATGGGTGGTCACATTATATACCTTATGGCAAATGGTGGAGATGCATGAGATGGTACCAGGAAAAAGATTTGACAGGTACGCAAATGACCGGGTTGAACTGAATTTGGATAGGTTGAAGTGGGCTGAATTAATAAATAATTGGGTTATTGTCTTGTCTAAAAATTTCTTAGACTGAAAAGGCTAAACTACGAGTCAACCCAATTTGCGGCAAACTCTTACTAAGTTTTGATTGGTTTATTGTTCTTTTACAAATTTTTAGTACCTTATAAAATTATTGTTTTCCTTATTATGATAATAATATATAATGCAATATTTTAGTACCTTAGTTATTTGACTACTTTAACATTCACCCACTTTGTAATTTTCTTCCTCTTCCCCCGATTCCTCTTTTTTTTTTTTTTTTAAAAAAGACTATATAACATATAAAATAAAATATTTTTGACAAAACTTCTATCAGTTTCACTACTAGAAAACATGCAAGTAGCTACAAAATTTTGTCCGTCGATACTTTTTTCCTAGTCGTGTTTGGACTAGATATCAGCTCAAACTTTGATGGCATGAGCTAAGTAATACCCAAGCTAAAGTCATCTAAATTGGACGCGTTATGATTTCCCGAACTAATTTTATCACGTCAAACAAGTATCAGGGGCGGAGCCACCGAACCCCCTTTGATGGAAAATCATACTATTTATACATAATTAAAATTACTTTTTACGTATGTATAGTCAGGGGCAGAGCTACACTTGGGTTAGGGGGTTCGTCCGAACCCCCTTCAGCGAAAAATTATGCTATATATATATGATTAAAATTATCTTTTATGTATATATAGTAGATGTTGAACCTCTTCGATCAGTTCTTATATTCACTTATGAACCCCTTTAGTGAAAATCCTGGTTCCGCCACTGTATATAGTTGATGTTGAACCTCCTTCGATTAATTCGTGTGCTTATTTTTTCAATTTTGTACTTCCTGCGTGAAATTTCTGACTCTGCCGCTACAGGTACCATGAGTTGGGACAAGAGGCATTTGGTGAAAAGCTTGGGCTATATATTGTGGTTCCACAACAACTAACAGTGGAAGTTGGAGTGAACATATTGTACATGGTCACTGGTGGAAAATCACTTGAAAAGATTTATAAGACTGCCTGTCCTGATTGTAGACCATTGAAGACAACCTATTTTATCATGATATTTGGTTCTGTTCATTTCTTTCTTTCACATTGTCCCAATTTCAACTCTATCACTTTTGTTTCCTTCCTTGCTGCTGTCACCTCTCTTAGGTAACATCTTGCTTTTAATTAATTAACCTTTTTTCAATACTCACAGAGTATCTGAACTGACTTATTTTTAAGTGATTTCATTAAATGACAAAGAAAAAAAGTACTTAAAAACATTTACTTTAAACTTAAAAAGTATTTAAAAAAAGAAGCTAAAAGTGAAAAGTAGGTTACCGCATACTTTTGACTTTTGGCTTCTAACTTTTAAGTCACTTAAAAAAAACTATCCAAACACTCCCCTAAAAAACATGCAAAAATTGATCAAAGGAAACTGACGGCCAAAATTATTTTTAAACGTTTTTAAAAATTCTATGTCGATTTTAATTTATTGAAGTTAAAATTATTTTTTACGCATATATGATAAATGCTGAACCCGTTAGTTTATATATTTACTTTTAAACCCCCTTAATGAAAATCCTGACTCTGAATTTCGACCCTTGATTTTTGCACTGTTTTTAGCAGTGTTTAATTTATTTTTAGTCTTTTTTATATTGTGAAAATAATTTTTACATTATCGGGTCATTTTCAGTTATTCAACCATAGGTTGGGGAGCATCAATACACAAGGGAATATCACCAGATGTTACATATGGTTCAAGAGCTACAACACAGACAGGAAAAATATTTGGTGCATTTCAGGCATTAGGGGAAGTTGCATTTGCATATGCTGGACATAATGTTGTATTAGAAATACAAGCAACTATGCCATCTACACCTGAAAAACCATGCAAAAAACCAATGTGGAAAGGAGTTATAGCTGCTTATGTTGTTGTGGCTCTATGTTATTTTCCAGTTGCTTTTATTGGTTATGCAGCTTTTGGAAGTTCTGTGGAAGAAAATGTATTGATCTCACTAGAAAAACCTGCTTGGCTTATTATATTTGCGAATGCATGCGTCGTCATTCATGTTATTGGAAGCTATCAGGTCAGGC
>NC_061115.1:6425949-6435499 GCF_002878395.1 Capsicum annuum | reverse complement strand
CATGGTGAACAATTAACTTGAGTACCATTGATTCTTCATATCACTTATAATTTTTTGTTCATTCATGTCATTGAAAATATATCAGGTGAAACATAGTTCATTGATGATTCTACACCTTTATTTTAAAACTTCATGGTGAACAATTAACTTGAGTACCAGTGATTCTTCATATCACTTACAATTTTTTATTCATTCATGTCATTGAAAGTATGTCAGGTCAAACATAGTTGATCGACGATTTTTACCTTTATTTTTGAACTTGCTTGTGAACAATGAACTCGAGTATCATTGATTTTTCATATATCACTTATATTAGTTTGAACTTTATGACGTGCATCTAATTCACACATCAAGATTTTAACTATACAATTGTTGGTCTTGGTTTGTTTTATATATTTTTCAGATTTTTGCTATGGGTGTGTTTGATATGGTCGAATCTTACTTGGTGAAGGCAAGGAAATTCACTCCAAGTACAATGCTACGATTTATTGTTCGGACTACTTATGTTGGTATGTCTATTTTAAATTGTTTTATGTTGATTATTAGAGCTCATTTAGCCATGAAAATTATGAAATTTGAAAAAAAAATAAAAATTTATTTTTCAAAGCGAAAGATGGAGTAGTGTTTGGGTATAAATTAAATACATATAGGGGTTGTTTTTTGAAAATTTGTGAGTGATTTGGAGTGGAGACAAACAACTTTTTGGTGTTCTTCAAATTCAAGTTGTATCCCGAAACTTTTTAGAATTTTATGATCAAATAAGATTTTCAGAATTCAACTCCGAAAAGTAGTATAAAAATATTCATGGCCAAACGATCACTTTTATGATGGAGGGCAGCGCGGTGCACTAAAACTCTCATTATGAGCGAGGTCTGGGGAAGGATTGGACCACATGGGTCTACTGTACACAATCTCATCTTATATTTTTGCAAGAAGTTATTTCTTCAAGCCTTGGTGCATTAAAACTCTCGCTATGTGCGAGGTCTGGGAAAGGGTTGGACCACATGGGTCTACTGTACGCAGCCTCACCTTACATTTCTGCACGAAACTATTTCCACGAGTTAAACCTATGACTTCTTGTTCACGTGACAACAACTTTAATTTGCCACTTACACTTACATGATTCCCTCAATAATTAACCCATCATTTATTAATTGTTCTATCATTTTGTATTGCATTTGCAGCTATAACATTGTTCCTTGGGATGACATTCCCATTCTTTGGTGGACTACTAAGTTTTTTTGGAGGATTTGCATTTGCTCCTACTACCTACTTTGTAAGTCAAACATCTCCAGTTACTTTTACACATCATCCATCCCTATTGGATTTGATCTGACTACTTTCCCCTTTAATGCATTAACCGATAACAAAGTAAAATTACATTTTTATTTTTATTGTTATATACATTTTATACGAAGCACTTTTGAAATATATATCATGAGAATATTTGTTAGAATTAATAACTCTTGAAGTAGTTCTTCATTGAGAGTATTATAAGATGTATATGATTTCTTTTTTCGGGAAAAAGGCATAAATAACACTTTGGATGAAATTATTGACACAAAAATAACCATTGAATTTTAATTTCATTTTCTAACCATTTGTTGGCAGCTTTATACAATACCGATACAAATTTGATACATATCTTATACAAATATGTATTCTATACAATAAATATACAATTTCTATACACACACACATATACACACACGCACACACAACAATGATACAAATTCTATGAATATTATATTAAAAAATGCATATTCTATATAACAATGATACATGTTTTACAATGATACGAATTGTATTAGTATGGCATATGGATTGTATCAATGCGATGTATGAATTGCATATGAACTACCTGAGACAAAATGACCCAAATTATGAAATAACCATAATATGAAATTTGTTAGGCCGACTGATCATGAATGTCTAATGACTAAACATGAACAAATTGTTTTAAAAAGGATCAACCCATATCCTTTTTCTTTTCTTTTTTTTTCTTTTATCAATGTAATCGAACAATGTTCTTTTTTGATCTCATCTCTAGAAGCATGATATTCACACTCATATCGAACAGACCGATAAACACCCTTGTTAGTTGACATGAAATTTCTCTATTATTGCAGCTACCTTGTATCATGTGGCTTTGCATCTACAAACCTAAAAGATTTTCATTATCTTGGTGGACAAATTGGGTATGTCACAAAAATAACTCTTTTGAGAAATTGATAAAACTTTATCAATTGTATTATTAATATTATTTTCTTGTCTTCATTTTTTTTACACAGATATGCATCTTTCTTGGTATTCTTCTGATGATTTTAGCTCCAATAGGTGCCTTGAGGAATATCATATTGCAAGCCAAACATTACAAGTTCTATTCTTGATTGTAGGATCATTTGAAAATTAATTTTAGAACAATAACAAATAAATTTCCTTGTGACAAACAACTATTAGTTTTTAATTTGTCAGAGGATATTTTACGGGTAGTCCATTTACAATTTTTTTAGTTGTATCTTTTTTTATAAGAGATCTTTATTTTTAAACATGAGATCTGAAAAGACCATTTTTGTTATTATTTTGTAAGTGGTCGAGAGTTCTTTTTATTCTTTTTTGGCGATACATGTCTAGCTATTTTAGTTTAATTATTGTACTAGTATTTATTTTAATATTCCATATCAAACCATTAATCTTTGTGGATATTTGGTTTATATTTTGCGATTATTTATAATAGCTTTCATTTGTAAATACATGTATGATCTATTGGGAGGTAAAATATTCCGAAGGGCGATTTCATTTTCTGAGCTCGAAACTGAAATATCTGATTAAGAATAGAGAAGTACTCACTCCATCACAATTTCTGCCGATGATAAAATTCTTTTTTCACATGGAGAAAAAGAGTAAATTTTAGTCAGTTTTAGAACAATGGCTTATTTTCAAATAAATAAATAAATATATGAACTACAAAAAAAGGGAAAGGATATAAATGTCACTTTGCTCAAAATTATTTCCACCAAAATAGCAATTGATTTAGCAGTTCTCAAAGATAGCCATTTCGGCCTTTTCGTCGGCCGCTACTGCCTCCTCCTCCTTCTTCTTTTTTTTTTTTTTTTTGTCTTTTTCTTAATTCATTATTTAATTTCTAATGTCAATTACTTTAGCACATATAACACTATAATTATCCTATCATGCATTTTTTTTCTTTAACATCATGAAGACATATCTTATAACTTATATATAATCTATACAATAATGATACAATTTTTATGCATATTATTTTACAAAAGAATATATTCTATACTGTAATTATATAGTTCTACTCACATTTTATACAATCTTTATCTGCAATAATTATTTAGATACATATTTTATACAATAATTATATAGTTTCTTCACACACTTTATACATATACATATTTTATATAACAATAATACAGTTTCTGTACACATCGTATATGTACATTATACAACTATACAATTTCTATGCACATTCTATATAGTATATATACCATATTAATACAATTTCTGTTCCATATTGATACAATTCTTATATCATTTTCATACAATTCATATACCATATTAATACACTCCTTATACCATCTTGATACAATACATATATCATATTGATACAATCTCGACTGGCATTTTTAGAATTAATTTGGATTGACTGGCAACTCCATGTTCAATATCCCAAACACGAGCCATGTATTTTTAGATGAATGAAGTGAAACAAAAAAAAAAATAACAACCTTTTAAAAAGTGGGGCAAAGGAACCCAATAGCTACTAAATGGTAATAGTTTGGTCGATTAGCCATTATTTGATAAATTATCAAATACTGGTTATTGTTATAAAAATGGTCAGTGAATGTCCTTTTTCCCGACAGAAAGGGCTAATTGTGAAATTAACCCAACAAACAATGATTTGGGTGGCCTTTTATATCTTGAGGGTTGGGCCAATTTTAGGACACAAAGTGTAAGTGTTTAATCTTACACATACTAGTAGCCCAAATACATGGCCCAAATAGCCTCCTATTGAACAAATGTCCACCTACATATTCATAGAGTTTTTTACTAAGTTTGTTAAAAAAAAATAAAAAATTAGAGGAACAACTGACAGGGTGATTAGATAGAATATGACGCATCTTGAACTTACTAAAGACATGGTTGTAGATAGGGATGTACATAAGTCGAGTTGGTTTGGTTTTTATTAAAAGAAAAAACAAACCAATCATGTGGGTTTATTAAAATTATAAACCAAATCAAACCAAAATAAAATTGATTTTTTCGATTTAGGTTTTAATCGATTTTTTAGGTTTTTTTTTTTTTTAATTTTTAGTTTTTACGATTATATTGTGATCGAAGATTAGATCAAATATGTTTTCACTCGCGTGCTAATGAAAATCCATAATTATGAAAAAATGAGGAGCGAAAAACTCTTTTGAAACTAAAAAGTGAGATGAAGACTGAAAAGTTTAGGTTTTAAGTTTAAATTGAATTTTCGATCATTTAATTAGCAATTAATGGATAAATATTACAACTTAAAGACCCAGATCTAAATATATATCTAAAAATTACCTATATACAAGTTAAAGTTACATAATTACATTAAATCCCAAATTGGTAACGTATTTACACAAATTCCAAAATAATTACAAAAATTTTCTTATTTGATAATTTCTCTCTCCTTAATATTATACATCCAAAAAAGCCCTCCTTTTCTCCCCCATTATAAATCAGTTTATCCTTCATATTCAATTCCTTTTTTGACGCCTAAAATCAAGCAATCATACTTAGAGTTACCATTGTAAGTTTTCAAACATTAATTGAACTTATTGATTTCATTCATTATTTTTTTATTCTTTTTTTTTTAAATTCGCCAAATCAGAAAGTCATGGACTTGTTTGAGAAAACAAAGGCAAAAAAAAATGGCGATGAATTATCAAAAGCTTTGAAAAATCTCAATTGGGTCATCAACATCAGCAGCAGAGCATAATGGGGTGGAACATGCCACGAAAAATGAATCTTGTGAACAGAGCACAACGACGTTTATTCAAACGATTGAATCAACGAAATCACTTACTCAATCTTCTATAAGAATCTAAATTCTAATTATTTGATTATTTAATTTTTTTTTATATTATTCTATTTCTGAAAAGTAATAATCTTTCTCAATTTTATATTTTTTTAATACTCTTTTAAAGATTCTATTTTGTAATATCAAATTCTTCCAATATTCTTGGATCTAACTTTATGTTTAAAAGATTCTATTTTAGATGTTTCAATATTTTGTCTAACTTTATGTTTGTTTTTTGTTGAAACAAACTAGCTTTGTGGTTGCAAAGATAACTTCAATTTGTACACCGAGGCTACTCAAAGAATAAGTGATTTGCTACGATGAAAAAAAAATTACTTGTCATTGCGTCCAAAGATGTAGATTTTATACATTATACATCACTTTATTTAACACATTTATGTATAATGTAAGTTTTTGTATATATAAAAGAGGCTGTTTAAGTTTTTGTATATATAAAAGAGGCTGTTTTTGTATTTAGTCGAATTATACAATTATAATCTATGATTTTTGTATAAGGTTACATTATACATTCTGACAAGTTTATAGATAAATAATGTATAATGTTTATATTATTTTATATGTATGGTGTAATATTATACATTCTTGAAGTTTTTATTTGAAAGTATAAGATATAATATATCAAGCATTATACATTAGTTATTTTAGAAGACTAATGTATAATATAAGTCTAATGATATATATTTTCAATATGTTATACATTAGAAGTTCTTATTACATTAGTTATGTTTTATGTTGTATTTTATAGTTAAAAAATTTTATTTTTATATAATTTTTCATTATACCTTCTGTCAAGCTTATAGGTCATACATGTTTAAAGTGAAAAATTTAGATGTGTAATATGTCATTATACATTACTGCAGTTTATTTTTAAAATATATAAGTTGCCCTTATACTTACTCTAATGCATAATATAAGCCTGAAGATATATATATTTTAATATGTTATACATTAAAAGTCCTTATAAGATGTATTTTATGCTTTATGTGGTATTATACTGTTAGAAAGTCTTATTTTTGTATAAATTTTCATTATACCTTCTGTCAAGATATATAGGTCATACATGTTTAAGGTGAAAAATTTAGATGTGTAGTATGACATTATATATTACTGTAGTTTATTTTTTAAATGTATAAGTAGCCCTCATACATGTGAAATTGTTGTTTATTTTAATTCGTTTTTTTTTTATGAATTTCATCAATATTCAATTTCATCGCGATCGTAGCAATCAATTTAAAAAAGTTAATACTTTCCGAAATAATAATTGCATCACTTTTATAGAATTGATAAATGATTTTCAACTCCCAAATTTCGAAATGATGCAACAATATAGGGATGTTCATATTTTTTTTTTTTGAGAATTGAAGAAAGACGAAGACGTTTTTTTTTTTTTTCAAAAACTTCATTAAAAATGAGAAAAACTAACATTAATGTTTAAGAGTTTTTGTGAATATATATATATATATATATATATATATATATATGGTAAGAAATCATAGTGAACAAGTAAGAGGTAAAGCTCGTATGGTAATTAATTACAAGAGGTTAAATGATAATACTAGAACAGATGCTTACAAACTACCTGATAAAAGTGAGTTAATTAATAGAATTCAAAATAAAAAGGTCTATAGTAAATTTGACTGTAAGTCAGGCTACTGGCAAGTCAAAATGCATCCAGATAGCATAGAATGGACAGCATTCACATGTCCAAGCGGACATTTTGAATGGTTAGTTATGCCGTTTGGATTAAAAACAGCTCCGCCCATTTTTCAACGAAAAATGGATAACATATTTGGAGAATATAAACATTTTATCTTAGTATATGTAGATGATATTTTGGTATTTAGCCAAACTATGCAAGAACATTTAGGACACTTACAAATAATCTTCAGACTATTTGTTAAACATGGTATAATAATAAGTAAAAAGAAGATGGAGTTATGCAAGACTTATATTAATTTCCTAGGAATAACTCTAGGAAATGGAAAAATAAAACTACAACCACACATAGCAAAAAAGGTACTAGAAATTCCAGACAAATTAGAAACAACAAAAGATTTACAAAAATTCTTAGGATTAGTAAATTATGCACGAAATTTTATTCAAGATTTAGGAAAAATAACAGGACCATTATATGCAAAAACAGGTAATAAAGGACAGAAAAATTTTAATATAGAAGATGTTAAATTAGTCCAAAAAATAAAAGAAAAAATCAAAAATATCCCGGACCTAAAAATTCCATTAGAATCAGATTATTTAATTATTCAAACAGACGGAAGTGACCTAGGATGGGGAGCTATCCTAAAAGCAAGACCTAATAAATATAGTAATAAAAATGAAGAACAAATATGTGGATACCAAAGTGACGCGTATAAAGAAAAAGGAAACATGAGCGCCATAGACTTAGAAGTATTAGCTATTATATATGGTTTAAATGCTTTTAAACTATATATACTAAATAAAGAAGAAATTTTAGTTAGAACAGATTGTGAAGCTATAGTTAAATTTCATCAAAAAATAAACGACAAAACTAGTAGTAGACGAAGATGGCTAAATTTTACAGATACCATATCTGTTTATAAGAATATAGTATTCAAACATATTAAAGGAAAAGAAAACGAATTAGCTGACCAGTTAAGTAGACTACAACTAGGAATAAATAAATAAGTTTTTAATCCTACTCATTTGTTTTCAGCATGAGACCAACAGGACAACCTCCTGCAGACAAAGGCAAAGGTGTAGCTTCGTCTTCAGAGGATTACCAACAGACAATGTTAGGTAACTTAAATTTTAGACCACTAGAATCTCTCGAGACAATGGAAAGAATTCATTTCGGACCATTTAATTTAATTGCATACCCTGAGAGCAATATATCTTTTAGAGTAAGACCAGACTATGTTTTAGACAGACCCCAAAGGTGTTTAGTGGACAACCTCTGGATTTCGTATAATAGACAAAACCGTAATCATTTCATGGCTTCTATGAATGCTTTATGCCATTACATGACAGAAAAAAGTAGGCCTCGTTTTAAATATTATGTAGTTATTCATGAAAAAACTAACGGAATTTTCCAAACTTGGTTAGAAGTATTAGACTCCATACAAGGTTTTAAAGCCCCTCTTTTTAAAGGTTTTAATGATTTTACTGAAGCTACAAATCATGCCAGAGGATATTTAAGGCCAAATTATTACATATCACCTTACCTTAGACAAAATCCAGATCAGATACCCCAGTATAATTTGCAAAAAGAAACTGGGAAGATTATTTTTTGCAACCACTGTTCTTCTATGACGGAAAACTTCAAAACGCTAAATGCCCAAAAGGAGTCCCTCCTCATGGAAAACACGAGACTGATCAAACAAATACAAATGTTAGAAACAAAACTCAGACAGCAGACTCCAGCTCAGAGTTCTCCATCTCCTCAAAAAATAGATGAGAAGGGTGTGCATTTCCCAATAAATGCTCAGAAATCCACTGTACCGGATGTTGGTACAGCTAGTCCGGTTCAAACGGTGACCGGTAAAGACAAATCAAATCCGTTAATGGCTATCACTTTGCCAAAAAGTGAGGATGAAGGGTGTTCTTCATCAAAAGTTAAATTAACGAAATCTAGACATAGGACTTTAAAGAAGACTCTAATATCTAAGAGAAAAAATGAGACAATAGAGACAATAATTAAACAGACTCTAGACAGATTCTTCAGCAAACAGACACAAGATAAATACATGGATGAACAATCAGACGAACAACCCACTAATTTAGACAGAGCTGTGCCAGAGATAAATACTACAGATAATAATTCTGCTAGATCGGACGAAGAAGACAATATTGCACAATTCCAGGATGCCCAGGATCCATATGAAGATGACGACTCAGGCATAAGCTTCGACTCCATAGCCCTGCACAACTTGGATACGTAAAGATAATCTACAGTTTTCACAGTTTGTATTATTAGCTAGTATGGTCAAGTGGGGATGCCCACTTTATGTCTTGTAATAGTCAGAGTCAGTCCGAGTGCTTCCTTTATCACTACTTTCTAAAAAAAAGAAAAATTGTTAAGCACGCGTCAAACTAAGTTTGAAAGAAAATTAATAACGCATGTGACGATGGGGCCCAAAGCATACCCGACTTGCATTATTAAAGTTTTCTTTCTTATCCCTTATCTTAAAGTGTTGGCCAACTATGTTGCGGCCACGTAGTAGCCCTTAGAACCTCTCCTTTATGTACATTTTGCCTATAAAAGGCGCACATTTTGTAGTAGAAAGACAGAGTGAAATCAACCAACCTCAAAACTCACTTGAAATGTTTAAACCTTTCCTCCCAAAAAACTTGTCTAACCCAGTCTTTCTTGTATAAACTTTGTAACATCGTGGTTTAAATAAAAGCTTCAAGTTTTCTATTCGATCTTTAGAGGTTTCCCTTTCGGGAACCCCCTAAAGATCGAATAGAAAACTT
>NC_061115.1:6378376-6425849 GCF_002878395.1 Capsicum annuum | reverse complement strand
TTCTTGTATAAACTTTGTAACATCGTGGTTTAAATAAAAGCTTCAAGTTTTCTATTCGATCTTTAGGGGGTTCCCGAAAGGGAAACCTCTCTCCTAGTTACTTCATGTAAGTTCTTATTTCTATATTTTCCCCACAAAAATATTTATATTCATGTTCTTATATCTATGTTTTAAATAGCTTTTGCATAACCATGTAAATTAAATTATCTATAAAATTCTTACCCTTAGTATATGGTTAGTCTCTTAATTTCGTAATATCAACGATGGATTAACCTGTAAATTCCTAGGAATTCTGGCCTTGTTAGTCCAAAAGGTCTACACAATAGACAAAGGACGAGTGTTAGCTGCCAGATAAAAATTTTTCGGGGTGTGGTTAAAGAAGTACGATGTTAAGAACATAGATTAAGAGGAAGAGATGAACAGGGTAAAGTAAAAAAAAAAAAAAAAACTCTGGGGAAAATATAAATTATAAGAATGACAACATGAAGAAACAGTAGAATAGAGGGAGTACTGAGTAGGCTTTTTACAAACTGATATACAAAAAATCGACTATTATTGAAATATCATTGTTTTCTGTTTTCTGTTTTATTGAAATATAATATATTTTATTGAAATATCCGACTATTTTGATATCAGAGCGAGAAGGTTTTGGGAACGTTACCTACTAACTCGCAAAAGTTTATAAACTTTATATGAAAAGACATAGATCATTCCAAGATATAAGGTGTAGTTATTTCTATTTATACCGAGAAATTCGAAAAAGAAACAACATATTAACTAGAAAAAGTAATTTAGAGGAAGGTCAAAAAAGGCTACTAAAAGCTAATAAAGTACATAAAGTTTATTTTAACGACTTATTAAGTGCCGTAAACTGGGAAATACAAGGTTGTGAAAGAGACTTAGAAAATAGCACTTCAGCAATAAAGTGGCTCAAGGAACGCATTAAGAGAAAAACTTATCAGTTAGGATAATAAATGCCAATAAGATATATTGAGTGTATAAGACAAATACAACAACAATATTATAGAGAATTTATATATAAACATCAACTTGTAAAAATTCGAAAACAATTTGTAGAAAGACTAGAGCTGTTAAATAAAGAAATAAGAAATCTAGAAACCGATATTTCAAATTTTAAAGAAGCAGACGAAATAATTACCATAACTTCTAACTTTTATAAAAAGGCATTAATTAGCGAACAATCTCGGCTGATAGAAAATATACAGGAAGTAGATTTGGATATAACCTATACAAATAGTAGATTGAGATATCAAACTAAGCTAAGCAAAACATACCTTAACTTAAACCACTTAGGATAATAAGATAGCTTCGTTAAAACACCTAGATTACCTAGACCTTAGATTTCAACCAGCAAAGAAATATAGAGTATTAAAAGATAACTCTACTATAAGGTGTAATTTCAATCAGGGTGAACATATTTTACATTCGGAAGATAAACAATATAATACAATAATAGACTTTCTGATAAATTCAAGTGAAAAAACTCAGGAAAAAGATAATAGTATAATAAGAACTCTAGACCAAATAGAAGCTACTCAGAGTAAATATAAAAAGACACTAGATAAGATAGAACAAAATTTAGATTATCTCAAGTCACAAGAAGTAGAAATCGACAGAAAAATCCAGTATTTAAACCACAAGTTCAATTTAGAAAAAATACCTACAAAATTAGAAATTGAAAAACTAATAGCAACCATAATAGAAAAACCTAAAGAATTGGAAGTAAAAACAACCCAACTAATATCTAAGCTTGTAGAACAAGTAGAAAATATAACAACAGAGATTAAAGACTTGCAAGAAATAATAAAAAGATTAGAAGAAATATCACTTTCATGAGTGAAGAAGATATAAACTACAATAAAGCACTAGAAAAATAAAAAAATTATCATAGTGAGCCTGAAGGATTATCTAGGCATATACCTTCCAGTCAAACAGATAAAATTCTACTAAAACAAAATAACACCATAATAGAATTACTATTAGACTTACACAAAAAGATAGACATTTTAATTAAAGGCAAAGAAACTCAAAAACCCCTCCAAAAGGAATCAGAATTACCCGAACTACACAAGAAAATAGATATCTTAATAAATAAAGAGGTCCAACCAAACAATAACCTAGAAATAGACGAACTTATTAACCAATTAAAAAGAATTGAACTAACTCCTAAACAAGAACGAAAAAATATAATACGAAAACCACAAAAATGGACTTTCTATCAAATAGACGGAGAGCCATCGAAAATAATACAGGACAAGGAGAAGAAAGACAAAGAATAAGTTTTTCAGAAAATCGAATAGGAAATAATAATATATTAGCAAGAATATGCAGACGACAACCTAATATAGAACAGAATCAAGAACTTAACGAAATAATAGATGTAGACAAAGACCTACAAATCTTTCAACAACATCAATTAAAATTATTAAATCCTAAGACACTATATAATGCAGGATATTTTTCTACAGATAACCAGTTATATAGACATTATAGAGAAGAACAAATATCTGCTATAGGAGAAGACTTTAAAATACTAGATTTAGTAAATGCTAATTCTTTAAGACATCTAAAAAATAGAATGGTATTAATGCATATGGGTTTAATTGTTATAGGAATAAAAGGATTAACTAGAAAAAATTTAGGATCCAAAGTATTAATAACAATATATGATGACCGATGGTCAGACATTAAGAAGTCAATAATAGGATTAACAGAAGTAGATATGACTAATAATGGGGGAATATTTTATATAAGTCCAGACTTCCTAATGAATTTAAAAGAATTTGGACAAAATATTAAAATAGGAATCCAAACTAAGGGATATGAAGAAATGAATAGTGGAAATAATTTACTAATGTGCATAGGGTTTATTGGAAAATTAACTTTAAGTAGTAATACGAAATTTAAATTTAAAGTAAATGATGTAGTTGAAATAATGGGAAACAAAGGCATAAGTTTAATAAAACCAATAAAAATAGATTCCGAAATATACGCAGGTTTAGAATGGAATTTAAATAAATTTACTAAACCACAATTTTTTATACTAGACTCTCATCTATTATATACTACGAGTAAGGAGAAACTTCGGTAAGGTTTACAGATTATAATTACACAACCAAAAGGAATTTAGACGATGATGAAACAGAAAGTAATATAGAAACAGAAAGCGAGTTTATGAATATAGAAGTCCTACAAGAGGGATATGAAGTAGATATGACCATAGAAAAGGCTGAAACTTTAGCGGAAGAATATAAAAATATAACTTTCAAATGTAAAGGATGTCGAAAAGACGACATGAAAATTGAAGAATGTGTAGAACATTTCAAAAACTGCTTAGAACGAAATGATAATTTAGGATATAGAAATAACAAAACAAGATCTGAACGAAAAGATGAAGACACACTTTCTATATTAAGTTCTACTATCAGTTATAAAGAACTAGCAGAATTGGAACCAACTAGCTCCTCGAGTGCTAGCCCGTTCCAACAGACAAACCCTAATCCTCAACCAATAGATTATAGTACAGGTAATGTACCTAGAAGACCAGCAATTAGGATAAACCCCGATACAGAACTTAGGGGCGATCATATAAAACCAGCAGGAAAGAGAATGCCGATAGAGGAACCAATTAAACTACAAGAAGGCGGTAGTAAAGGTAAAATTCTAAATATAGCAGCACATGATCCCCAAATGTGGGATACGGTAATAGACTTATGGAAAGGAATAGTAGCTGCAGATTACTTAAGACATTATATAGAAACAGATACAGAAATAATGTATAAATATTTAGAAACTTTTCTAGGAGAATCTGCAAAAGCTACATGGGAAAGTTTTAAGACAAACTGCCCATATGACTTCCAGGTTCTATTAAGTATGGGGCCAAATCCCTATAATTTTACAAATAAAATGCATATGTTATTAACAGGAAAAGATCCAAATAGTGGATTATTAGCTCTACAAAAGGAAGCATTAATCAAACTAGAACAATTAAGTATTTCACATTGGGTATATATAAAGAAATTCCTACAAGACTATTTTTATTATTGTACTGTCAGCGGAAATACTTTTAATGAAGAATTAGGCAAAAAATTATTCAATAAGTTACCTGGAGCTTTAGGAAGAGAAATAGAAGATAGATGGTATAAGAGAGATGGGGTAGTTGCTAACCCAAATTTAAAATGGACAATAGGACATAGAACACAACATATAATGGATATATTAACAGAAAAATGTACAAACATACAAATACAAAAACAATTAAAAAGAAATGAAATGAATTTCTGTAAATCTGTTATATACACAACCCAGAATTACGATAAAAAACAACATAGAAAATATAAGAAAAGAAATAATCAAAAACCATACAGTAAAAAACAATACTTTTTAAGAAAATCAAAGGCTAAAAAACCTTGGTTAAATAGAGATAGACATGTTAGAAAATATAGAAACGACAGAAATTATAAAAATAAATTAGAATGTTATACGTGTGGCAGTATAAACCATCTAGCCAACGTATGTCCTAAGAGAAATAATAATAGAACTAGAAATTCTCAACTAATAGAAGATTTCCAAGAAACTTTATTAAATGTAGACGAATATATGTCAGACACAGAAAGTATATACTCAATAATAAGTATTGATATAAATGACAAAGATAATACCAAATATGATCCTTCAGAATCAGAAGAAGATAACTTAGTTAATGAACTAGGACAAGAGATAGACAATTTAGATTTAAACGACCTCGTAATCAATAATTTAATGAATATTACTCAAGAATGTGTACATGAATTCCAACGAAACAAAGGACTAGACAGCAACAGATGTCGTATATGTAATTGGTATCCCAGTAAAGACAATAGAGCTAAATGTAAAAAATGTTACCTAGAAGCGTGTATAAATTGTATAGAAAACACTCTAAAAATAAAAGTAGAATCAGAGATAAATAACGGACAAAAATATACGAACAATCAAATCCTAAACCTAAGGGTGTCTACTCTAGAAACCCGATTAAATGATCTAGAACAAAGATTAACTATTCTAGAAAAAGGAAAAACAAAAATCACCTTAGAAGAAACGGATACCCAAGAAGCAGTACATTTAGAGAAATTAGAGGCAGAACTTATGAATTTAGAAGATACTAATACTAATCTAATATGCAACGAAGATAAAGAATTCTCTACCATTAAAGTCTTAGTAAAAATCAAAATAAAAGACGTAGAAATAGAAACTCTAGCATTAGTAGATCCCGGATGTACCAACTGTTTAATCAATAAAGAAATAGTACCAGAACACTTATTAAAAATACTTGAAAAACCTATAATGGCTACTCAAATGGATGGATCACACAATATCTATAATTATTATATAGAGAAAGCTCAACTAAGTTTCTTAAATACATGCAATAAATTCTATAACCCAGTTTACAATGTTAATAAGATATTAGCACGAGATTTAAATATAGGATCAGATTTTGTTATAGGATTAAGATTTTGTATACAGAATCAAGGAGGATGTCTCTTGACAAGAGATGGAATAATGCTCTTTAAAAATTTAACTTATACACCAGTACAAACAGTAACATTGCCAACAGTATATAGAACACTAAACACAAATAAAACAAGACTGCTTCCAGAACCGTGTTGCGACAGTTGCCAAAACAATCAATGCCAAAACAGCAACCTGTCAAAAGAAAACAAAAATATAAAAGAAAACCTAGAAGAAGTTAGAAACTATACTCTGCTTAATGCAAAAGGACAAGAATGCTTAACAGATATCGAAAAAGACTATACCCTAATAAGTATAGAAACTCAGTTCTATAATTTTAGAAAAGGAATAGATAAAATAGGAATAATAAACAGTCCAAAAGATTTAGAAAATATAATATCTATATTAGACGAAATGGAGATAATAGGAGAAAGACCATTAGCCCATTGGGAAGCCAATGAAATAATGTGTAAACTAGATATAATTAATTTAGAATACACAATAAAAACAACACCTATAGAAGCGAATAATGAAGATACTAAAGAATTTGATTTACAGATAAAAGAACTATATATATATATATGTATATATATATTATGTCGGTTTGATTCGAGTTCGGTTTGACTTTTTTTTTTGTTAACACCAAACCAAACCAAGAATGGTCGTTTTTTTTTTCTAACGCCAAACCAATCAAACCAAACCATAAGTCAGTTTTTTTTCTCGATTTGGTTTGATTCGTTGGTTCGATTTGACTTGACGATTTGATCTTTACACCCCTAGATGTAGATGCAAAGATTTAAGTTGGAGAATCGAGGATGAGGGTGGAAGGGTATAGGTTACCAAGCGTTGTAGTATTAGTTAGTATACGTATAGTATCTTATTCTCCTAATTTACTAGTTGTTTTAATTCTTCAGTTTATCTTGCTTTATTGCTTCTGTTTTTTCTTTCTATCATGCTTTGATTATACTTTCTTTCGAATGTACTAGTCACATTATTACATTTTGACTTGATATATTTGTTAAGAAAATAATAATTGGTATAGTAAATTTACTACATTATTCCTATTAATTGATGTTTAGTATAATAGGTATTAAAAAATTATTTGAAGAATAAGTAACTAATGCTAAAGGTAAAATATATAAAAAAAAATATATATTTTCTTAATTTGTCAAAAAAGACAAATAAAAAACTGAAATCAAACGAAAAAAATAGTAACAATGTTGTCTCCACATATAAAGCAATATCATTGCTTGAAAGAAGAAAATTTTCCATAGGTTATTCAATGATGAATTAATTAAGGCCAAAAAGAACCTCTTATCATTTCTTTTTAACTAATTTCTAAAATTAAATTAAATTAATTTTTAAAATTAAATATTAAATATTTAAAAATTATATAAAAATATTGTAAGTCGTATATTTTTTCTTTTTCAAAATATATGCCAAAAAAAAAAAAAAAAAAGGTGATGAAAATCAGTTGAGCAACCACAGCTACAGATAAGATTCGTTGCGCCGCAAATGGAACAAAAAATTCAAACCTAACTTCATAACTTTCCTGCAAGTCTATATAAAAAACAAAAATAGATAGTAAAAGTGTATACATTTGATATTATTTTTTAATCAGATATCTGATACTCATATTAAAATTAACTAATTTGAATTAATGTGAAAGAGTTGCACTTTAAGGGATCATTTGGTGTGAGGTATAAGAGATACATAGTCATGAAATAAAATGAATGATTATTTTATTTCATATTTGATTAGAGGTATTAGTTAATATCGAGATTATTTATCCATCATTTACACCATAGTGATGGAATAAGTTATCCCATATACTTAGTGGGATAACTAATCTTCGAATAACTAATCTCGATATTAATTATCTCGGGATAACTCTTTCCCAACCAAACGACCCTTAAAGGGTTAAAACGCTCCTTATTGAAGATGACTGACTATTTGTAACTTTAGGATTCAAACTTATAACTTCTAATTATAACTTCTAATTAAGGATAAAAAGTATATCAGTTACCACCCCATTAAAACCTTGGTGGTGTAAAATTTCACGATATAATGCCTACGTTTAGCTATGCAACTCAAAGCGATATTGATTTTTAAATTTATTTTCTATAGTGTTAGATACTTATTTTGGATCGATTAATTTAGATTAACATCAAGAAATCTAAATTTAAAGGTATAATATGTGGAAAATTGACTATATTTTTAATATCCAGCTTCAAAATTTATAAATAAGAATAAACAAGGACAAATCATAGTCTTTTAAATATAGGGGTAAAACATTTGAGGATGACACTCTTTTACTTTTTCTCACCAACCTTTGTAGGTAGATAATAAATTCAGAAAAGTGTCATTTTATTATACTAACTTGTGAGTAATCTAGATGCACATTTAATATATGGTAGAATTTTACAAATGCAAAACCTTCATAAATGGAAAAAGCCAGTCAACTATATTAATTAAGTTGTTGATAATATATACACGGTTGCAATATTTAACTACTTGTTTTAGAAAAGTTTTTTTGGCCACAATTTTTTTTGTCACAATATGGCCACAATAGAAAAAAGTTATGTTCATAACTATAAACTAGTTAACTTTTGGACATTTTTACTCTTTTACTTTAAAAATTAGATGACTTTGTCTATTTGAAGAAAAGGGTAATATAGTCTTTTTATTATTGTGGCCAAATTTGGGTTAAATTTTTGTGACCATTCAGCACTATACTTAAATATTTAAAAATTATATAAAAAATATTATAAATTATAATTCTTTAAATATCAATATGGTAGAAAAAAACATCATAAAATATTGATCAAAATTTATGACACTTGCACCTCGAAAAAGAAAATATCATAAGTAATTTAGGACGGAAGGAATAAAATAATGATAAAAACTTAATCACACCAAGTATTTATATCAAGTCAATAAATATATGACAAGTGTATGAATAGATATATACAATAACATTACTTAGTCATGGTTAATTAAAATATATATTTACTCATTAAATTGCTTAATTATAGTAAATTACTCTCTCCATCCTAAATTTCGTAATTTAATTTTTCATTTTACTTGTCTTTTTTTATTAATCAAGAAGAGATAATTTTTTTTTTTATGTTTTACCCTTTGCATTAATTATTTTTTCTTCAAATTAAAATGTAAACATTATTTAATAAGGGCACTATGATAAATTATCTATATTATTAATTATTTTTTTTAATTATTGTGTCATCTTAATTTGAAACGGGTAATGTGAGACGGAGGGAGTATATTAATTTGATGTAATCATCCGAGGATAAGTATTTAGGATAATTGAGAGTTGGGACTCAATTTAATGAATCAATCTTGACGTAAGTATGATGTAATCTGACCATAGAGTTTCAAACAACCGGATCTTAAAATAAAAATAAAAATTTACATGGACTTTAAAAGTGAAAAGTAAAATAATAATTACATATTACCAATTTGTTATATTGGAGTTGTAATCTATATCTATAATCTATATCTTATATTTATAACCTCTCTATCTATATCTATAATTTATATTTATATCTATATCTATAATCTATATCTATCATCTATATATCTATATAATATATTAAAAGTGTGAAGGGCCTTAGAAATGTTATTTGAACTTTTTGTCCTTCATTAAAAGTCTATACTTTAGACAAAATCATTTTTCCACTATTTTTTTTAATATTTAAGAGTTAGAAAATTAATTAAATATATTTATAGTAAAACCTTTTCTTATTAGAAGTCATTATAATTTCATCATTTTTTTCCAATTTAAGAATTAAATTAATTAAATATATTTATGGTAAAACTTTTTCTTATTAAAAGTCATAAAAATTAAATGATAATTAATATTTTTTTTATTATTTTAAGAATTCTAAATCAACTAATTTTAATTTTAAAAAGATTTGGAAAATCTAGAAATAAATATAAAATCGTTAGAGTGTTTTCTATACAATTTATACATACTTCTAGCTAACATTTTTTACATTTAGCTCTATTGTCTTTACTGGGATACCAATTACATATACGACATCTATTGTTGTCTAGGCCTTTGTTTCTTTGGAATTCATGTACACATTCTTGAGTAACATTCATAGCTTATTTGTGCGTTTTCTATGTAATAGCGATAAATATTTTGTGATCCATCCATTTGAGTAGCCATTATAGGTCTTTCAAGTATTTTTAATAAGTGTTCTGGTACTATTTTCTTATTGATTAAACAGCTAGTACATCCTGGATCTATTAATGCTAGAGTTTCTATTTCTACGATCTACTAAACACCTTTGGGGTCTGTCTAAAACGTAATCTGGTCTTACTCTAAAGGATATGTTGCTATCAGGGTAAGCAATTAAATTAAATGGTCCGAAATGAATTCTTTCCATTGTCTCTAGGGATTCTAGTGGTCTAAAATTTAAGTTACCTAATATTGTCTGTTGGTAAGACTCTGAAGACGAAGCTACACCTTTGCCTTTGTCTGCAGGAGGTTGTCCTGTTGGTCTCATGCTGAAAACAAATGAGTAAAATTAAACTTATTTATTTATTCCCAGTTGTAGTCTACTTAACTGGTCAGCTAATTCGTTTTCTTTTCCTTTTATATGTTCGAATACTATATTCTTATAAACAGATATGGTATCTGTAAAATTTAGCCATCTTCTTCTACTACTAGTTTTGTCATTTATTTTTTGATGAAATTTAACTATAGCTTCACAATCTGTTCTAACTAAAATTTCTTCTTTATTTAGTATATATAGTTTGAAAGCATTTAAACCATATATGATAGCTAATACTTCTAAGTCTATAGTGCTCATTATATGTTGTGTTCTATGTCCTATTGTCCATTTTAAATTCGGGTTGGCAACTACCCCATCTCTCTTATACCATCTATCTTCTATTTCTCTTCCTAAGGCTCCAGGTAATTTATTGAATAATTTTTTGCCTAATTCTTCATTAAAAGTATTTCCGCTGACGGTACAATAATAGAAATAGTCTTGTAGGAATTTCTGTATATATACCCAATGCGAAATACTTAATTGTTCTAGTTTGATTAATGCTTCCTTTTGTAGTGCTAATAATCCACTATTTGGATCTTTTCCAGTTAATAACATATGCATTTTATTTGTAAAATTATAGGGATTTGGTCCCATACTTAATAAAACCTGGAAATCATATGGGCAGTTTGTCTTAAAACTTTCCCATGTAGCTTTTGCAGATTCCCCTAAAAAGGTTTCTAAATATTTATACATTGTTTCTGTATCTGTTTCTGTATAATGTCTTAAGTAATCTGCAGCGACTATTCCTTTCCATAAGTCTATCACTGTATCCCACATTTGGGGATCATGTGCTGCTATATTCAGAATTTTGCCTTTGCTTCCTCCTTCTTGTAGTTTAATTGGTTCTTCTATTGGCATTCTTTTTTCTGTTGGTTTTATATGATCTCCACTAAGTTCTGTATCTGGCATTTCTAGTACCTTCTTAGCTATGTGTGGTTGTAGTTTTACTTTTCCATTTCCCAGAGTGATTCCTAGGAAATTAATATAAGTCTTGCATAACTCCATCTTCTTTTTACTTATTATTATGCCATGTTTAACAAATAGTCTGAAGATTATTTGTAAGTGTCCTAAATGTTCTCGCATATTTTGACTAAATACCAAAATATCATCTACATATACTAATATAAAATGTTTATATTCTCCATATATGTTATCCATTTTTCGTTGAAAAATGGGCGGAGCCGTCTTTAATCCAAACGGCATAACTAACCATTCAAAATGTCCGCCTGGACATGTGAATACTGTCCATTCTATGCTATCTGGGTGCATTTTAACCTGCCAGTAGCCTGATTCACAGTCAAATTTACTATAAACCTTTTTATTTTGAATTCTATTAATTAACTCACTTTTATCTGGTAGTTTGTAAGCATCTGTTCTAGTGTTATCATTTAATCTTTTGTAGTTAATTACCATACGAGCTTTACCCCTTATTTGTTCACTATGATTTCTTACCATAAAGGCCGCTAATCTATGTCTAGAGGTGGATCTTCCTTTTTCTTTATATGCCCCACTCTGATATCCACATATTTGTTCTTCATTTTTATTACTGTATTTATTAGGTCTTGCTTTTAAGATAGCTCCCCATCCTAAGTCGCTTCCATCCGTTTGAATAATTAAATAGTCTGATTCTAATGGAATTTTTAGGTCTGGGATATTTTTGATTTTTCTTTTATTTTTTGGACTAATTTAACATCTTCTATATTAAAATTTTTCTGTCCTTTACTACCTGTTTTTGCATATAATGGTCTTGTTATTTTTCCTAAATCTTGAATAAAATTTCGTGCATAATTTACTAACCCCAAAGGTGTTTAGTAGATAACCTCTGGATCTCTTATAATAGACAAAACCAGAAACTCTAGCATTAATAGATCCAGGATGTACTAGCTGTTTAATCAATAAGGAAATAACCTTGTATGGAGTCTAATACTTCTAACCATGTTTGGAAAATTCCGTTAGTTTTCCATGAATGACTACATAGTATTTAAAACGAGGCCAAGTTTTCTTTCTTATCTCTTATCCAAAAGTGTCGGCCAACTATGTTGAGGCCACGTAGTAGCTTTTAGCACCTCTCCTTTATGTACATCTGGACTGTTTATTATTCCTATTTTATCTATTCCTTTTCTAAAATTATAAAACTGAGTTTCTATACTTATTAGTGTATAATCTTTTTCTATATTAGTTAAGCATTCTTGTCCTTCTGCATTAAGCAGAGTATAGTTTCTGACTTCTTCCAGATTTTCTTTTAGCAGGTTGCTGCATTGATTATTTTGGCAATCTTCGCAACATGGTTCTGGAAGCGATTTCTTTTTACTTGTATTTAGTTTTCTAAATACTGTAGGCAATGTTACTGTTTGTACTGGTGTATAAGTCAAATTTTTAAAGAGCATTATTCCATCTCTTGTTAAGAGACCTTCCTCGTCTGATCTTGCTGAATTATTATCTATATTATTTATCTCTGGCACAACCCAAATCAAATCCGTTAATGACTGTCACTTTGCCAAAAAGTGAGGATGAAGGGTGTTCTTCATCAAAAGCTAAATTAACAAAATCTGGACTTAAGACTTTAAAGAAGACTTTAATATCTAAGAGAAAAAACGAAACAATAGAGACAATAATTAAACAGACGCTAGACAGATTCTTCAGCAACCAGACACAAGATAAATACATGAATGAACAACCAGACGAACAGCTAGACAGGGTTGTGCCAGAGATAAATAATATAGATAATAATTCAGCAAGATCAGACGAGGAAGATAGTATTGCGCAATTCCAGGATGCCCAGGATCCATATGAAGACGATGACTCAGGCATGAGTTTCGACTCCATTGCCCTGCACAACTTGGATACATGAAGATAATCTACAGTTTCCACAGTTTGTATTATTAGCTAACATAGTCAAGTGGGGATGCCTACTTTATGTCTTGTAATAGTCAGAGTCAGAGTGCTTCCTTTATCACTACTTTCCAAAAGAAAGAAAAACTGTTGAAGCACGCGTCAAAATAAGTTTGAAAGAAAATTAATAACGCATGTGACGATACTTATTATTGAGTATATACTTTCTGTATCTGATATGTATTCATCTACGTTTAATAAAGTTTCTTGGAAATCTTCTATTAGTTGAGAATTTCTAGTTCTATTATTATTTCTCTTAGGACATACGTTGGCTAGATGGTCTATACTACCACACGTATAACATTCTAATTTATTTTTATAATTTCTGTCGTTTCTATATTTTCTAACATGTCTATCTAAAGAATTTGATACACAGATAAAAGAACTCTTATCTGTGTACGTAATAAGAATATAATTAATGATTTTATAAAAATTTGACTGTAAAATTAAGAAAAGTTTTTATATATATATGTATATATATGTGTGTGTGTGTGTTGTGTGTGTGTATGTATGTATGTATTTAAAATAATAGTAACACAAATATGATTCAAATTGATCCATCTCTCTTAGCCTGTGGCAATAAGAAAAAACGGTACTATATGACAAACGCAAAAGTGAGGTGGTAAAATATATGTGTATATTTTTATGTTTACATTATTATATTAAAGTGTGAAAGATTTTTGAAAACTTATTTGAACTTTTCCACTGTATTAAAAGTTTCTGTAATAGATAAAATCATTCAATTTTAAACAATCAAACGTTACACGTGCGAGACACGTGCTGGTCTATATCTATAACATATTAAAAGTGTGAAGACCCTTAGAAAAATGATTTGAACTTTTTGCCTTCATTAAAACACTTTGCAATAGACAAAATTGTCTTTTTGCTATTTTCTAATAATTTTTAAAATTTAAAAATTTATTAAAATTTAGTTATTAAACCTTTCCTTATTTGAGTTATGTACCTAATATTTAGGATTCTTTTGGATTAGTGTTTGTATGAAAAAAGTCAATCATTTGATAGACACCATTCGTCTATCCTTAAAACAAAAAAGTGCATACATTTTGAATGTCACGACCCAGACTAACGGATCGTGCGAGCACCTATGCTTTTCTACGTAACTAGGAGAACCCTTATTACCCAACGAAAAATATGCGAAAGACTTCTGTTTTTAAGAAAAATATAAAATAAATTAAATACTAATGAATAAACTTCTTCAAAAACTTCTTACAAATGTCCTTCACTATCCCAAGACTTGACCAGACATGTACAAAAACTATCTACTACAGCATAGACTGACAATAAAATAAATAATACAAAGACTCTAACATCTGCTAGGAAGAAAGTGCAGAAGTTAGTGTTGAATATCGTCATTCATCTAGTAACTGCAAACTAACCTGTATTCAGTCTACACCCCGAGAAGAAATGTAGAAGAGCAGGGTCAGTACAACCACATGTACTGGTAGGCATCATCGGCCGACCGTGTTAGTTTATATAGTCATAAAATAGAATTAAGGAAAATAAATCATGACATCTTGAATGGAATATAATTCAACAAAGGTTGTAATAACATTATTACTTTACCTATATAACTTACATAGTCCAACTACTATTCCAACTCCATCAATATTATATTCGCTACTAACATACTCTAGCCTTATTGATTCACACAATCAACCACAATCCAATGCTAATACATCACTATTCCTCTTTATTCACTGTATTTTTTTCATTACTCATATTCACAGGAACAAATCTGTAATCATAGACAACCCATACTAAACTCTCGGGCTAACAACCAAATGATCCCTTATAATATTAAAGAATGATAACTAGCCATTCTGGTGATCTACGATTAAAACACGTATAAATGAAACAAGTTAACCAACATATAATTAGGTACAAAGTTTCACTTTTTCAAATACATATCACACAATCAAATACCCAATGAATCAACAATACAACAATAACAGATCAAACAGTGCTCACAAACAAGCCACATAACCATCAAGAGTATCAACCATACTGTAAACATCCACAGAATCAAGACAAATATGTACACATATACTATGGGACTTATTTTTTCCCAAATAGTCATGACCTGCAGGGAACAATCTATGTTCATGTACCGTACCGTCGTGGTACCTGATCCATCATATACATATTCGTACCGACATGGTACACGATCCAACATATACATATCCGTACTGACGTTGTACCCGATCCAACATATATATATCCGTACCAGCGTGGTACCCGATCCAACATACACATATCCATACCAGTGTGGTACCCGATCCAATATATACATATCTGTACCGGCGTGGTACCCGATCCAACATATACATATGAGTATCGGGGTGGTACCCGATCCAACATATATACATCTGTACCGGCTTGGTACCTGTAAACACCTAATTTTTTACCAAACCTAAGTGTTTTGCCATTTTAGTGTTCAATTTCGTTTTAGGGTTTAAATTAGATATTTTAAATTTATCTTATTTTTACTAAATTTATTTTAAAAATTACTAAATAGAGTCACATTTTAAATAAGTTTTTACTCTCATTTTTTAGTTTTTATTTGTTTATTTATTTTTAGAAAAAAAGAAAAAACAATGAAAAAAAAAATAAGAAATTTTTTTTCTAAATTATATTTGTTTCTTCTTTCAAGTTTTAATAAAGAATGGTGTGATATTAATTTTTTCTTAATCATATTCCCAAGACTAGTTATTAGCTTATGTTATGTTTTATTAGTTTTTAATTATTTTCATTTTATTAATAATAATAATAATATAAAAAAAAATAAATAATAAATAAATAAAAAATAAAGAAACCTAAACTACCCAAACCACCCACAATTCCCACCTCTAATTAACCTCCCCCACTCTCCCACACACACACACACGACACAAACACTATATACACACACACACGGACAGAAAAGAGGGCAACGGAGAAGGATTGAAAAGAGAAAAAAAAAACAGAAGAAAAAATCAAAGCAAAAAGAAAGAGAGAACACAGAAGAGAGGTTCTGAAAACAAGAAGCAAAGAGGAAGATAGTGACGAGTTGAGTTACGTTTTGGTTCCAGTTTGAGTTTCCATTAACGACGTTAGAGCTTTTCGTTTGGTTTAATTCGTCATTCAGGTTCTTATCCGATATGTACTATTACTTCTATAAGTTTTGTTGTGAATCTAAACCATGAACGAAGTCGCTTATTGATTATGCTACTTTAAGTTATGAATCAATATATGTAAAGCAAGTTTTGTATTATGATTCAATACCTTACTTATCTTGTTAAGTGTCCCATTTTCTGTGTGTGCAACGTTTGCTTGAAATTAGCATATTAAATGGTTGAATGGTTCATAAGTTGGCATGGATATAGTTATGCAGATTTTTTTTTTTTTTAAAAATAAGTTTAAAATAATCCCTAACATTCTAATTATTTAGTGACAAAATAGTGGCTTAAGACTCAAATAATAGATAACATGCATGAAAATTGAGGTAGAAGTTTGAATCATCATATTTGACGAGCAATGTCTGGTTTGTTTTACTATCTACTGTTGGCCCTTAGTTTTGTATTATTAACCTTATTTTCTCGAAAATATATTCTTGTTTCACATATTTAAATCAGAGGTTAGACTTTAGCAGGAACACCATTGAGAGTAGGTTGGTACGTTCTTATATAAGTATAAATTCATTTTTTATAGTGAGTAAATGTTTAATAAGTGTAAACACCTAATTTTTGACCAAACTAAATGTTTTACGTCATTTAGTGTTTAGTAAATACATTTAATTTTTATCTTATTTTTACAAGATTGCTTTTAAAGTTTGGAAAACTACAAAAATAAAGTCATATTAAAATAAGTTTTTTTTATTCATTTATTTTTATTACTTATTTATTTATAAAAAAAAAAAAGAATTGTCAAAAAATATATTTGTTTTCTTCTTTTAAATTTTAAATAAATAATCTAGTGATATTAATATTTCCTTAGTCAAATCCTAAAACCTACCCAACTCCCATGTTTCCCAATTACCCTACACCTCTTCTCCCACGTTCCCCACTATTACCCAACACAATATAACACACACAAACACTTGAACAACTCGTGGTAAGGCCGAAAAGTACTACTATCGGTAAGCCACACATCAATGCAGTTTTAAATAATTTAAAAATTCAAAGTAGGATGTAAGTAGCTTTTAGGCTGACAAATATTATGTATCCAAAAGATTAATTTAAGCCAGGCATAAGTCATTAAAGCGATCGTGCTAGAACCACGGGACTCGAGGGGTGCCTAACACCTTCCCCTCGGTCAACAGAATTCCTTATCCGGATTTCTAGTTCGCAGAAAAAAAATAAAAATTGAAGAGTCATTTCCTTTTGAATAGGGATTCAATAAGGTGACTTGGAACACCCAAACTCAATTCCAAGTGGCGACTCTGTAAGTAAAGTAATCCCTTTTCAAAACGTCACTTTAATCGGGAAAAAACGTTTTCTCTAAAACCAACTCCCTAGCGGGGTCGGATGCGGTGAAAAACAGGGGTGTGACAGTACCCGATCCAACATATACATATTCGTAACGATGTGGTACCCGATCCAACATATACAAGTAATATCAATATCAAATTTACACTTAAAGTCATGAGACAATTCCATTAAGTAAATTTCAATAGTCATTTATACACGCATCAACAATCCAAACATCAACAAGCCATTCACGGCATTAATACACAGAGTTATCACTATCAAACAAGCCTCTCATAGGCACATTTCAATAAGTCATCATTATCACCAATTTAGTCTCTTATGGGCATTCAATAGATAAAGTGCTTTTATCAATACCAAGACAAGAATATCATAAAATAAATCACAAGTTAATACTTAAGCATGCAGGTCACTATTGGAGTATTACTTACTCATTAATTATTAAAATGACACTATCTCTTTTCATATAATACAATCATCACACTAATTCAAGTCATCTATCCTTTAGATATTACTATGCTCATCAGTACTTAATCCTAGCATGGTCCTCCTCGCCATATTATTGTCCAACATATACAACTTAATATCATTATAACTCAACTAGGTTCATCACCAGAACAACTAAGAACTATCATGTCCACATCCTTCATTTACAAAAATCTCATTGCAGCACATAGCACATAATACCACAAATATCACATAATTAATCAATAATATAGTTTTCGGGATTAAAGTTAAGTTCTCGTGTCTTTATCCACCTCCCTCCATGCCTGCAGTCCTAGATATGCTTACTCCCATCAATTCTAAATGATGAAAATATAAAATAACACAATCTTCTACTCATTAAACCTAACCTACCTGGACGCTAAGCTTTTGGAAGAAACAAGCTGCAACAAAGATACTATTTCCTTTCCTTCATGCCTTGGAATAATCAATCATCTAAAAATCAAGCAATTATAAGAGTAATTAAATAATTACTCTTCAAACAAATATCTTGGGGATTCAAACCACTAATTCTACCCTTAATTAAAGGTCTATATCATTCATCAAGTTCAATTAATTATTAATTAGCCCTTTTAAGCTTAACCTATCTCCATTAATGGAGTTTTTATGCTAAAGGTCTCATCTTTACGGAATTCAAGGTTTCTAACCATCAAAATTCATAATCTAGTTTAAAAAATTCATGTTAGGAATCTTTAATTATAGTAGTTTAGAATCAGCTCTAACCTATATTAAAAACACCCATGAGTATTCCCAAAAGAATTCCACCTTTAAAGGTCTTTTTAAGGATTTTAAGATGTTAAGGAATTAAAAGACGAAGAAAATAATGAAAAAACTTACCTCAACGAAGAAATTTCACCTTAAGCTTTGAAAAATCACCTCTTTAGGGTTGGGGAATGAAATTTGGGTTTTTTAAACCTAAAATACCGCTGAAGATGATCTAAATATCATCAGAATTCTCAATACAGCGAAATCCCATTTCATCCCGGATAGTGCTCATTAAAATAGTCATAACTTTTCACTCTAAATTCGAATTTAGGAACGGTTTATTGCGTTGGAAAGAGGACTCAGAGATCTTTGATTTGGTAGGTAGTGAGACCCCTAACTCCTTATATTATAGGAGATATGGTCGTTTGAAATTAGCCCTAATAGAAATCCGCATCGAAACTATATCGAAAGGAAAGTTATAAACTTAACTATGTGTTAGGGATATTGTATGATCTTAATTCATCGTAAAGGACCTTTAGAAATAAAGTATTGGTATTAGAACTTATGAATAATATAATTCTTCTAGCTTGAGTCTATCTAGACACATCCGAAGGCTAAAATCTTCGCCGAAAATTCGAGGTGACATAACAAATAAAATATTTGCTATTTTGAACCCAAGTTAATATTGAAGAATGAAAATTAAGAATTTTCATGAATTTCTTACGAATAATTTAGTAACAACGAAACGATCGTTACATTGAAGAACAATTTTATTTATATTTTAACTACGTACTTCTTTAATCTCCAATCTCTAATTTCTAATATATTAAAAATTTGAAGATCCTTAAAATTTTTTTTACCAACATCGGTCAAGTTTTTCAAAGAATTTTACCAAAATTCATACATATGGACATAGTGGAAAAAGAAGAAAAAATACTTTTTCAAAAATTAAACCCTTTTTTTTTTCTTTTTTTAACTATATGTAATCTTTCCTTTTTTAAACTATGTAAAAGTGTTACTATTTTAGATTTTTTAAATCAATTAAAATACTACTTTATATAATTATTACTTATTTTAAAAAGGTTAAATTTCTAATATTGTGTACACTTCTAAATCAATTAAAATACTAAAATACTACCTTATATAATTCTATTTAAGTAACTTTTTGTGAACAAAGATTTAGCTCTCAATAATATAGTACATGTTTTTTTCTTGTTCATTCATTTTTTATTTGGTTTTGATTCAACTTATTTTTCTTCCTTTTGCATACAATTAGTTCTAATATTTTTTGTGTTCTTTCGGCTAAAAATTTTGATCGAAAAAAAGAGAAGAACCATACGACGTTGTCAAGGAAGTGAATCAGATGATGATAATCAATTGCTATATTGACTAAAAATCCAAGGTTATTCTTCTAATTATAATAATTCGTAGGAATTGTATACGACACTCAATTGATGATATGCATGTTCTTATTTGCTTTGGACCTAAAGTTTTTCTTCTTCTACTTTCTTTCTCCATGAATTACGAGCAGAAGCAGGAAAAATATTTTTAAAAAAGAAAGGCGAAGAAAAGACTATCATTGCCATATCTAAAGAATCACATTTACAAACTGATAATTTTTATTTCAAATTTATTAACTTTGTTTTCTATAATTTTCAGTGTCATCTATATATTGTAAGTAGTTATGGGGTCTAATTTTGGTTTATGTTCAATATGATGACATGCATTATGATTGACATTTAAATTATTTGTGATACTTTGCTAAAATTATATTTATTTTTAATTTTTAAAATAATTTAATAAAATATTTAAGTTAGTCCTTATTGATTTAAGTAATAACATAATTTGTAAGAGGACTCCAATGAGTAGTAAATGTATACAAAAATAAAAAATTATTGTGTGTACACATCTACCTATTTCTACTAGAAACTTAATAGTTTCTAGGCAACAATTTAAATAATTTTTGAAGATAAATTGAATTGGATTAACTTAATGTTTTAAAATTATAATTATAATATTTTAAAATTATAGAACAAGTATTATTAGTCACACTTTTTCTCATGTTAATACGATAAAAGGTATATTTTTAAACATTTTTTCTGAGTTAACACAATTTAAATCTTAAAAAGGAAAGAAAAACACAAAAATCTAAAAAAGTGAGTTTTATATATTTTTACTATCATTTAAAGTGAGAAATTTTAAATATTTTTTATCAATTATTTATTTTAATCTAAGTAGAGCCGTATATAGTATCAAACTTTACTTTGACAACTAATGTTTTTATGTGAATTTGGTTATAATATAAATTTAAGTGTTTGTTAAATAATTTTAACTAAAATCAGAAATATTCATATACGGGCAAAGCACGTGTACTAAACTAGTATATATATATATATGAGTGTGTCATGTTCCATAGCTCGTTAAGTGTATTCAAAGAAAAAATTACTTTCGTAAAAGGATATATATATATAGTAAAAAATATTACTCTATGAGATTACAGTTATTAATTTTTACCACCATCTGTGGAATTTTTAGTTTTATATTAATTTATTTTATGCCATTTATTTGTTATTTATATTGTTCATTTGTACCAATTAGACAAGAAAGGGTTGTCAGTTTTAATATCCACCAACATATATGTGGGATTTTAGTTTTATATTGATTTATTTTATGTCATTTTGTTTATTATTCACATAATTCATTTGTACCAATTAGACAAGAGAGGGTTGTCAGTTTTAATTTCCACCAACATTATCTGTGGGATTTGTAGTTTTGTATTGATTTAGTTTATGTTATTTTGTTTATTATTTATATTATTCATTTGTACCAATTAGACAAGAGAGGTTTGTTTAAGTGGTAGGCATTCCCTCGCTCACCCTACAACTAACGTTAGTAAAAAAGATGAAGACTTTTAGATAGGAATTATAATAAAATAGATAAAATAACATAAATATATTCCTTAATTTATCATATTTACACAAATATCTACCCTTGTAATTAGAAAAATTTTAACTAATTATATATCTTCGTTGGATATATTGAGAGCTAATTATGTATCTCAACAAACCTCAAATCAAGAAAAATGTATCGAGAGCTATTGATGATCTCCATAAAGAAAAAACTGTATCTTCGTTGGATATATTATGTATCTCGCCAGACTCGAAATTTAAAAAAATATATCAAAAGTTAATTAATTATATGTTTTTATAAAAAAAAAAATGTATCTTCGTTGGATGTATCGGGAGCTAATTATATATCTCAACAGATCAAAATCAAAATTTTCAATAATTATACAAAATGTTAATTTTTTTTTTAATCAGATTGATGAGGATTCATGTATAGTTAACCCAATATATTTGCTATTAAAATGTAGTCAATGGTATTTAAGTCAAAATTAAATACTTTGATGTAGGGTTCTCAAGTGATCATTCATTACTTTATGTAGAAAAATATAATCATTGAAGATTTCATATAGCCCATCATAATCTAAATGGAACATTTCTTTGTCATACTGAATATATCGTACACTTTATAGATGTAAATAAATTATTATAAAATTTTAAATGTGTAGATTAGTTTACTATGACTCAAATTGAATTTTGGAAAATCAAATTCTTGAATTAATTCCCATGACCAAGTCACCATCGACTGCTATGAGATCTAAAATTTTAATTTACATTTTTTTTTAACAGTATGGATGCATGATCTAAAATATTGAAATTTATTGGCTTGACTTGTAATTCGAAAAGTTCATCGTATTGCGTAGGGTCAGAATTTAGATTTTTATAAAGAGAATTCAAATATAATAAAGTAAACACATATAGAAGTCAAGAGAATTCAATAGATAGTATATATATATAAAAAAATTATCTATTACAAAATATTTTCCAATAAATAGCTGTTTATATTTGAATAAGATCATTGAGGGGAATTTATTTCTTTTTTGGGATGTCTCTATTTATAAGGCTCGAACTAAAATTCTTTTAAGTTTTAATTTGCTTATCTATTAATCTTGTTCTAGATTATTCTTCCTTTTCAATAAAAGCAACTCACCAAACTAATTCTCTCCACGAATTTATACACGTTCACCCACTCCAAAAGATAAGACATCAAATACTTCACCAAAAAAATTAAAAAAAAATAATAAAAAAAAATTGTGGTCACACAAAAATCTTTGAGGATTTGACACATAGGTGTAACTTCTAGACAAAGATGAGCAGATAATTGTATTAAATTACAATGAATTCAATTCTATATGAAACAAAGCTGAGATAGTGGTATGAACTATGTACACTTTAATTTCCTTTGATCTTACTTTGTAGAAATATACTAGATATGTTGTTGTATAATAAATTCAACTTATACATACGAATTATATGCTTATGACAAAGGACAGACTGATAAAAACAAATTAAAGAAAAGGATTGACAAACTTATGAGTAAGGGACATATAATATCTTAAAGTGAATTTCAAGTTAAAATGAGTGAGTACACTGTTATAAAGTATAGTAAAAATTTATTGATATGCATGTTTTTGGATTCAGTGACAACGTAGCCCGAAAATGAAATGACTTTGTAAAATTTATTAGGCCTAAGACATTTTCTGCCAAGGTCCCACTGCAACGAATATATCAAACACCCTTTTATTGAACATGTAAAATATTTTAAACTAAAAATTATAGTCTCGAATATTAAAATTTTCGGTATGTGCATGATTCAGAAAAAAATTATAGTCATGCAGAAAAGATTTGATCATACTGTATGTAATTATATTTTGAATTTTTGCCAAAAACTGTTTTCAAAGCTTGAATTCGTGATTTCTGTTTTCAAGACTTGAACCCGTGACATCCTAGTTAAATAACAATAATTTTATGAGTTACTGAAAGGCTCCACTCCGAAGTATGATATTTCTAACTAGTGATCTTAGTAAGTTTTTTTTTTTTTTTTAGTTTCCCAAGGTATCCCAACCCGACAGGCTAAGGACTAATTCTCCGTGAATCTGAGCTCCATTTAAGGTTTTACTGCTGACCAATTATTTGCTACATGCACAAAGCGGGAATCGAAACCCCCAAACTTGCTTAAGCGGTCTTAGTAAGTTACCTACAAGCGAGGATAGAAGGGCTGTGTTTTTCTTAGTTTTTTTTTTATTGGTGGAGACGTGGACACTATTCTTATGACCCAAGTGACATCAACAACACATTAAAAAATTATATTATCAATATAATTTAACGTTTATTACTATATATAATATTTATATATGTATATTCTCTAGTGATGCAACAGATATTTTATTTATATAATCATATATCTAATTATAGTCGTAGTTTGTTTTCCACAAGAAACGTTGAAAAATACATTTATTTCCCTACACCCATAATGGTGTACACAAGTCAATCAAGTAAGATTCAAGTGGATTAATGTTAGCTTACGGGCAGCGACACAAAATTTTCACTAAGTGGTTTAAAATATAAAAAAAATAAATATATGAATTAATCGAAGAAGTTTGACGTTTATTATATATACATAAAACATAATTTTAACTATGTATAAATAATATACAACTCAAGCTATCTCCGGCCTTACTTAGGAGTAATGGCGGAGTCAAAATTTTCATTAAGAGAATTTAAAAGTAAACATATAAACTAGCTAAAAAGGGTTCAATATTTATTATATATAAATAAAAATAAATTTAATCATGTGAAAATAATAGTATAATTTTTCGTCGAAATTTTTTGAATAAATCGACTAAATGAACGGTGGCTCCGCCCCTGCTTAATGGCTAATCAACACCCTTATGAATGAACTTGATTCAATAGTATTTTTCAAAAATAGACAACAGTTGGTTGAGTTAAGTAACCAAGCTTTGCATGTTGACATAGTCACATATTCTTAAGCATTTATTATTTCATGTATAGATACATATCCACCTCAAGAAGCAAACATGCAATAATGTCTTACATCTCAATTAATATAAATATCTATGTATATATATCATATGGTAGTTGTAAACAGATAAACAAATTCCATTCTTTCCTTAGAGCAAAGTCAAATCCACCTTCATCTTACAATTCTCATACTCCTTAAAGTTAAAACCCAATTCTTCATTTCAATTATCTAACACTACAACAACAAAAAAAATCTTTTTTTGTCAAAAAAAATAAATTATTTTCAAATGGATTCATCATCAATTGTTTGTGAGCTTGAAGGGACTTTATTAAAAGATCAAGATCCTTTTAGTTATTTTATGTTAGTGGCATTCGAAGCATCTGGTCTTATAAGATTTGCAATTTTACTTATGTTATGGCCATTGATTAAAATTCTTGAAATTACTGGCCAAAGTGATAAAGGGTTGAAATTAATGATATTTGTGGCTACTATAGGTGTAAAAATTTCTGAAATTGAAGCTGTGGCAAGAGCTGTTTTACCTAAGTTCTATTTTGATGATATTAATATGAATTCTTGGAGCATATTTAGCTCATATGATAAGAGAATTGTTGTGACAAAAATTCCAAGAATTATGGTGGAGAGATTTGTGAAGGAACATTTGAGAGCTGATGATGTTATTGGAAGTGAACTCGTTGTGAATAATTCTGGCTTCGCTACTGGACTTATTAAAGATGATTTCGACTCGATTTCGGAAAAAGTTGGTGCTTTATTTGATGGGGAAACACAACCTAGCTTAGGCCTTGGAAGGCCTCAAAATGGTTCTTCATTCCTTTCACTATGCAAGGTATATCATATCATATCACATCAGTATATCATATCATATCACATCAGTATGTATAACTTAAAATCTTTCTGTTTAACTCTTTTTAGTTTGTTTGAATTTCAATTATATGCCTATTTTTGGAAATTGAACATCCATTTAATGAGATTTTGATCGTGATATAAAATAAAAAATCTAGCTATATGAGGTACCAAAGTTCTTTGACATATTTGCACTCAAGAATAATTATTCTTTTATATATAGTTAGTACGTACTTAGTATATATAACTTTATTCCTTTTGCCAAGCTTTTATTGTTTATTTGAATTCTTAATATGATCTCGATATATAATTAAACAAGAAGGAATATATAGATTGTGCTCAAGAATAACCTTTTTAAATACTATTTTGGTATATTATAACTTAAAATTTCATCAATTTAGCTTTTATTCTTTGTTTTCATTCTAATTATTTGATTGCTGAAAATGAAATAGATATTTGATGATATTTTATTAGATAGTCATACTAGAAAGAACTAGATAGATACATAAGATTTTATCACAAATTAAACATGTCAATTTAAAAAAAGAATAATGTTGTATACGTTGGATGAATGTTCAAGAAAAAACTAGATATATTTTTTTCTTTATAATTTTTTTTTTGGATAACATTGACATAACAAATTTTGTTACAAATGTCATGTGTAACAGGAACAATCACATCCATCATTAATGATCAATAAAAATCAAGATCAACATCATATTATCAAGCCTTTACCAGTAATTTTCCATGATGGACGTCTTGTTAAACGTCCAACACCATCAATAGCATTATTAATTATTTTATGGATTCCATTTGGTGTTATATTAGCAACAATACGTATTGTAATTGGTTTAATGTTACCATTATGGACTGTACCCTATTTGGCTCCATTATTTGGTGGTAAAGTTACTGTCAAGGGCAAACCACCACCACCAGCATCAACCACTAATTCGGGCGTGTTCTTTGTGTGCACACACCGAACCCTATTGGACCCGGTGGTCCTATCCACCGTACTTCAACGTAGGGTTCCGGCCGTGACGTACTCGATCTCTCGATTTTCGGAGATTCTATCCCCGATACCGACTGTTCGATTAACGAGGATTCGAGAAGTGGACGCGCAGAAAATCAAACGTCAGCTCGAGAAAGGTGATTTAGTCGTGTGCCCCGAAGGAACGACATGCAGGGAACCATTTTTACTGAGGTTAGTGTTCTATAATCAATATTCGATTGATTGGTTTGAGGTTATGATTAGAAAAAAATTTGTCTAAGCCACTTCGTTTCTTTTTGTCCAGGTTTAGCGCGCTTTTCGCTGAATTAACCGATCGAATCGTACCCGTGGCGATGAATTACAGGGTAGGGTTTTTTCATGCAACAACAGCTAGGGGATGGAAAGCAATGGATCCAATTTTCTTCTTCATGAACCCTAGGCCAGTGTATGAGGTAACGTTAGAATTTCTTTTAAAATATAAACAATAAATAATTTTAAATTCATTTAAAATGAAAAGTTGATTTTTCTTTACCATTTTTATTATGTAAAAAATAAAGACAAAAATATTTCGTAATTCTACACAAGAAAAAACAAAAATGTTTCTTATTTTCTTAACCAATTTTTCCCATTTGCTTAGCGTAAAAATTCATAAGATTTATTGTATTCATAAAACTATTTGCTTTCGATCCCATCGCTTAATTAGGAAAATATTCATACTAAAACCACAATTTTGGATAGAATTCGCCAAAAATAGGTTCGTAATTAATAGATTTTTCGTTGAAAATCCCTTAACTACGAGCCTATTTATGAAGGAACGTCGATTGAAAAATTCACGTTTTTAAAGGAGTGAGGTTATTTAACAAGGAAAATGCTCTCAAATATGCCTAAACTTTGATCAAATTTGTTGTAATGCACCTGAACTTTGCGGGGGTCCTATGACCCCCTTAGAATTTTGTGGGAGTCCTATGACCCCTAGACTATTTATTAGTGTGTTTTATTGACATTTATTTACACTAAATTCTTTTTTAGTATTTTTTATTTTTTAATTAACTTATAAATATTACTGAAATACACTAATAAATAGTTCAGGTGTGTTGTAGTTTGGCTACATATTAAGCATTTTCCCCTATTTAACATGTTTCAAGCCTTAATATAATAAGATCTTATTATATAGTAGTAGTATATATATTTTCTTGATTCATTTTTTTCCCCAACAGGTAACATTCTTGAATCAACTACCAGCAGAAGCCACGTGTTCATCAGGGAAAAGTCCACATGATGTTGCAAATTATGTCCAAAGGATTTTGGCTGCAACATTAGGATTTGAATGTACAAATTTTACAAGAAAAGATAAATATAGAGTTCTTGCTGGAAATGATGGAATTGTGTCACAAAATTCTGGGACAAATTTAGCTAACACATTTAAGAAAGTGGTGGTTGGGACTTTCAAGCTTTTTATTCACTAAAAAAAGAAAAAAAATATATCG
Organism: Capsicum annuum; assembly: GCF_002878395.1. Taxonomy (NCBI): domain Eukaryota; kingdom Viridiplantae; phylum Streptophyta; class Magnoliopsida; order Solanales; family Solanaceae; genus Capsicum; species Capsicum annuum. Next base: position 6,397,957 of record NC_061115.1, on the reverse strand, counting down.
CCTATAGATTTTAAGGGCGTGGTGCTCTAACTATCGAGGTGATTATGAGGTTTTTTTTAATGTTTTTTGCCACTTATTATTGTATTTTATTTTATTATATATATTCATGTATTTGTGTATATATATAGAAAATAGAAAGAAAAAACAGAGGTTGTATAATTCTTTGTTTTTATATATATCATCTTTTGCATTCTTTTTTTTTTTTATGGAAGGTTAAATAACGTATGCTTCTTTTATGGATTGTTTTTTTTTTTTTTAATTAGATGTCACTTTTTTACTGATGTTTTATCTTTTCATAGCTATATTGATTTGCTTGAATTGGGGTCTTTCACAAACAGTTTCTCGATGTCTACGTGGCTGGAATAAGATTTGTGGACACACTGTCCTTTTCAGACCACGCTAGTACTTGTAGAATTTACTAAGTACGTTGTTGAATCAACAAATGATGTTAATTAATTTTTAAAATTACTGCTAGAGTACTTCTAATTCATTCTTTGTGATGTTCACAAATTTATCTATATTTAACTATTTCACAACTTAATTATTGACCCATTATGTTAAATTAGTACTATTACTTCAGATTTGACGATACTACAGTTCTTTAAATGGAAAAGGGTTATATATCTTCGTGAAATATTGAAAATAGTACGTAAATATCCTCCGTTATATTCGTGGGTTATTTATGCCCTTGCCGTCTAACTTTGGATATATATATAATCTCGAACTATTGGATATTGCGTGCCACGTATTCTCATTCGAAAGGAATTAACCCACCATATTCCAAAAAACAATTTATCTCTTGACCTGCAGCGATAAGTTTTATAGCCGGAGTTGAAAGCAAGTTTAGCCACACCTATTTCGTGACGAACCAAAACCAATGTCGGCATAAAACATTTCTTAAGGATGAGGACACGTGGGCGAACTCGCTTCCAACTCCGGCTGCAGAACATTTTCCCCCAGGTCATTGGATAAATTGCTAAGAGAAAATGGGTTAATTTCTTTCGAACTAGGACACGTAGCGTGCACGATCTAACTGAAGGGTATATATGTACCATTTTCAATAGTTCCGGGAGGTATATACGTATCCAAAGTTGGACAAAAAGAATAAAAAATCCAAAAATACAATGGATAAACATTAATCCAAAAACAATACAACCTCCGTCTCAAATTATGTGTCACCATTTGATCGGACACGATATTTAAGAAATAAGTATTGAATTTGTTAAAGTTACAAAATTACCCTTCTTAAAGAAAGGAGTAATAATATTTAAAATCAAATGGGACCACTTTTAATTGAAAAGACAAATAAAAAAGAAGTAATAGTATTTAAAATAAAGTGGGACCACTAAGGGTAAAATTGTAATTGTGTCTTTAAAAACTTATCAAATAAGGAAAGACGACGTTCCTTTTAGAACGGATCAAAAAATAAATGGCCATACATAATTTGAAACGGAGAGAGTAATAAATTGTGTGATAATCAAAACCTAATAAATAATGATGTATATATATAATAAAAAACTACTTAATAAAGTAGTTACAACACTATACTACTAATTAAATAGGTAGTAGAAGACGGGGAATTCTGAGTTGTAGTGAGTCATAATTAACTTGTGGTGGGGGCTAAGAAATTTTTTGGATTAAAGTCTCTTTTTTAATAATAAATCAAGAAAACCTCAAATATACAAAGTCAAATTAGTTAAGAAATTTCATTTACTTGTAGAGTTAAATAAATCTCACTGATAAACAATTAATAGAAAATGTGATTTTCTTCTTAACTTACAAGCAACCACCAAATCCATAACAGCGGTCAGCAATCAAAGGCTATAAAATACTTTGCAAACTTCTATATTTGATTTTTCTTTTCATTTTTTTTTTAATATTAAATAAGAATGAGAGGTGTTAAGTTTTTTATCATTCTGGCGTCGAGCTATTATTCTGCAGGACCTTCCCATTGTACTCCTTCCATCCTTAAAAAATGATTCTTTTATTCTTTTCATTTTATTCTTACATACGTGATGTTTTAGATAATCAAGTAGAAATGATGTTTTTCAATTTTATCCTTTTTTAAATAAATAAAATTTTACATAACTAAGAAATTATTAAATAGTTACATCTTTTTTCTAGATATTTATTAAGGACAAGTTACTATAAACGCTTTTTATTTTTTAAGAATAAATAAATTTTAAGAAATATGTTTAAGCTAAAATGACATTTATTTCGAAACAGAACAGTGAGAGTAGGTTTTATGAGAAATGAAATTCGATTATAAGCCCCATAATTTTGCCCCAAAAAATTAAGTATAAATAACATAATACCAATCTTTTAAAAGTAATTACATACTCTTTCACTTTTTTAATTACTTTATTCTCTCTCCCTATTAATATACATAACATAGCCGACATATACATAGCATTCTATGTATATGTGAAATTTTTGTAATATATTTAGGAAATTGGGATTTTTTGTAATATTGAAAATATAAGTTGTGTATTTGTGTAATTTTTTGATAGGGATTGTTCAAGTTGAATCAGTCAAATTTGACATCTCAATATGTTGCTATTAATGATTGAATTTTAAGTTATATAAGCTAATAGTTGATCAGAGCCAGATTTAAAATTTAAAATTGAAATTCTTACATAAAATAACTTATGTTTTTACAAAATTGGGGCGCTACTAACCTAACTTTTAAAATTATAATTTATAGCTATTGTATCAAAAATATTTTTTGTTACAGTGACTAATTACGATATAAATACACTGACTAATTGCATGTACCAAAAATATATTCTTCATTAACTGGACAGCCATAGTATAACTATATTTGTATCAATGAATGCATGTATATCAACAAAACCTCTCTTTTCCTTTTTTTTTTAATTATTTGTTTTTCTACAATATATGTTCAGTATTACCTTGTTATTTCAGTTCTCAATTGTATTTTGGATTGAGATATATTAGGGTCGTATTGAGAAATTCGAATCATTGAAGGGGAGTCTTAGAGTAACTGATAAAATTGTTGTCATGTGACCAAAAGGTCACTGTCTTTTTTTGATTGAGAAATTCGAATCATTAGACAATTCCACCAGATTGTAGCCTACATACACACTAATTTCAATATTTGAAGCTTAAAGACTTGGATTTTAAAACTAAGAAAAAATTTGTATAAATAACATAAATACTTGGAAGTAATTACACTCTCTCCCACTTTTTAAATTACTTTACTCTCTCTCTCTATTAATATACATAACATAGCCGACATATACATAGCATTCTATGTATATGTTGGAATTTTTGTAATATGTTTAGGGAGTTGGAATTTTTTGTAATATTGAAAATATAAGTTGTGTATTTGTGTAATTTTTAGAAAAAGTTTCCCGTAAAAGATTATCGAGAGTAAAATTTAAACAAACAAATATGCATATATATTGACGTAGCTTCTTAAAAGAAAGAATACGAGAACAATAGACAGTAATAAAATCAATTGTTTCGTTTCGACTATCTCTAAATACAAGGATAATATAAAAAGATTAAACGTTATTTATAGGGGCGTATTTAGGTGGAGATTATTGAGTTCACGTGAATTCATGTTTTTTATTGGGTTCACGTGAATTCATGTTCTTCTTTCTAGATCATATATAGCATTGTTATATATAAAAAAATATTTAAATATAGACGTGTGAACTACGCTCAACGTATCATATAATGCGATAGAGATTAGGTGCACCTCTTAACTAAGTGAGGTTAGAAATTAAAATATCTATCTAGTTTTGTTTTTCTTTCTAAAATTGGGTAGCATATTTCTAAATGATTATTGATAGCACTTTTTGCATTTTAATTAATTTTGTTCATTCGTCTTTCAAAATTTTCAAGTTTGTCACCTTGGAAATTTCTAATTATTTTAAATCACTATAAAATTTTTATATAATCAAACCAAATGTGAATATTAAAGCTACTCGTAGTGGATGGATATAACATACAATCAACGGGTTCAAGCAATCTCAATAACTTCGACATAAAATATAATTATACGAACGAAATTATTATTTTAAAAGATAAAAAATAATTTTGGACCTATAATTTTAAACTTTTAATAGATTTAACGATAATCTAAAGGTCAAATTTAAGTCTTAGATTCACTTTTTTATAATAGTGCACTCATTCTCTCAGATTTAAAAAAATGGGCCAAAAATGAGTAACAAAGATGCTAATTGAGCTAGAGAAGTTATTGGGAAATTGCATTTAAAAAGTAACACTATTTGGATTTAAATTGTAACCAAAATGATAGTAGAATAGCCTGCCAAATTGACCTCAAAATTGGTTTCTTTGTAAAAACCAAATTAAAGCGGAGTCGAGACAAATTATTTATTTATTAATTAAGCTTCTTGAACTACAAAGGTAAAACAATTATTTGCAAAACGGACCAATTATGGTAATTAAGTAGCAAATGACTTCAATTTGATAAAATAAAATACATACCTAATTGAACACTATTTTTTTTTTTTAGTATAATATGATTTTTCAATTTGATAAATATATTTAGAAATGTCATAATTAGTAGTTCTAAATTTAGACCGTAACATTTAGCCAAAGAGAGGTTGTCTGAAAACCTTCTAAGGAATGAAAAACCCGTTCAAAGTTCATGTAAGAACATAATGGATATCAAATTAGTCGGTCCAGTGGACTTCGAATAGCATAACAGAAATTGGAACGATGGTAGCCATTAGTCGTTACTATACGAAAATATTATTACCTTTTATATAAATTTTTGCAACCATTGATATCTATAAAATATTCGTGCATCGTACGTGGATGAAGGGCACATGTAATCATATTTGCAGTGCATAAAATTTTTGTAAGTCTCTATTTTAAATAAGTTTTACGATACTTGTTCAAGTTGTAATGTGTGATCAGCTTCATGAGTCTCTCATGCTTCTTTAAGAGGTCTAGAATGCACGCAACAATCTAATATGGAATGGTAAAACAACGCGATCAGATACTGTAATGCATAAAGCTAGTAGTTTCTAAAAATAATGGATTGCGGCACATATTAAGTATAATAGTTATTTTGTTTCTGAACCACATTTTGTTGTTAAATGTTTTGCTCCTGATCTGAATATTCCGAAATGCAATATTGATACTTCCTCTGATACTAATTCTGGAAAGGCAAGACCAGGTATGTTGATCTGAGATTCTGATGGAAATTTTGTTAATGGATTTAGTGCGCCACAAGAAGCTTCATATGATGTGTTAATAGCCGAAATCGTAATTGTTTGTTAAGCTATAAGTTGGTTGAAAAATCACTATCGTATAGTCCTGGTTGTTGTTGGGATGGGTTGTCTTTTGGACAAGTAAGCATAAAAGAATCAGAGAGCAGAAATTTTTATTTTGATATTATTGTGCCAGCTTTTAAAGTCATGTGTAACTTTATGTCTATATCTTTGTCTTTTGTTAAAAAGTCAGTCAGTGAATCAGTGTGTCCACATAGTAATTAACTAGTGTCGCAGGTTCTATGTCTGATGCTATGGAGTGGATCACACGTCCCCATCTTTGATTCACACTACATTATGTATCTATAGCTATAAATTCTAAGCTATGAATTTGAAGATCATCGCTTATACTTACAATAGCCAAAAAAAAAATTGTGTTACAATTTCATAAAAAATTTTAGCTACGAAAGTTGAATGACAAAGCTAATTTCGTATTTTGCTATAGTTACTAGTTATGGTGGCTATAATTATCCATACATCTACAAATTTACTGCTATAGTAAAACGTCATAGCTAAATCATACGTTTTTGCCACGATTTTAAAGTCACTGTTGCAATAGTAATCTAATAGCCACAAACATGTGGTCTTTAATAAAAAAAAAAAATCTTCCGACCACAAAAATTACTTGAATAAAATATTATAGCTAAACAAATATTTTTGCTTCAAGTTGTAAAAGTTTGTTGCAATAATTACCCAAATAACTATAAATTTGTTGCTACAATAAAATGTAGTAGCTAAATCGTGTGTTTTTGCCACAACTTTGAAGTTACTGCAACAATAGTACTCTTATAGTCATATAAAATTACTCGAAATAAAATTAATAGCTAAATAAATATTTTTGATTTAAGCTATAAAAATTTGTGATAATAATCACTCCAATAGCTATAGATTTATTGCCACAGTAAAATATTCTAGCTATAAGCATACTAATTAAATTTACGTATTTTGTATGTATATCTCACGTCAAATAAAAGCAATGTAATAAAATAAAGTAGCAATAACAAATAGAGAGATAAGAGTAACTCGAGAAAATTGAAGAATAGGTGTCTTTTAAGTCTTGAATGAAGGATTGGTGACATTGACCAACAGATACGGTCAAACATTATTAGGAAACTTGATCAAGTTAATTGTGGACTTGATTAATATTTTCAAAACCTTCTAATATTTTCAAAAATACAAATCAACCCAACCCACACCCTCTTCAATCCAAATCAACCACTCTCTCCTCTCTCTCGACAGCTTCTCTCAACTCTCTCCCAACCAACAGTTCTGCAAAATTTCTCCCTTCAACCCCCGAAGACAAATAGTTAGGCTTCGAGTTCCCCTCTTCAATTCAATCAACCTGTCTCTCATCCCTCTCTCGGCAGCTTTTCTCAACTCTCTCCGAACCAACTGTTCTGCAAATTTCTTATTTAAATCCTCGGCAACTTCAACATCCGACTACAAATAGTTGGGATTTCAGTTCGTTTTCGACTTCAACCGACGTGATAACCTTGTTCTCCGGCCACAACAGCTTTGAATTCTTCATCGGTCCTTTTCTTCTTTCACAGGTAAAAATTTATGACCTTTTTAGTTTTGAAGAAAACGAGGAACTTGAGCCAACTTCTCTTATAGTATTGGTTAATAATTTCAATATTTGTTACACTAATTTGAAATGCGGTCTGAATAAAACCCTAATTTCTGGTATTTCTTCTCTTCTCTTCTCTTTTCGAAGTGAATTATGATATTTTGTTGTTTGTTGCATTTTGTTGAAGTTTGATTTTTATTGATTGTGTTTATAAAAATAAAAGGACAATTTGGTTTGATTTTTTCTGTTCTTGTTCTTGGTAAAAATGGTGAAATTGCTTTTTTTTGCTTAACAAAATCATGCTACTGTACCCATCTGGTGCAACATATATCTGATGCAATAGATTCATCATATGATGCAACAGATCAACCATCTGATGCACCAGAGGAACCATCAAATTACAATTCTGATGCAACAGATTAATAATCTGATGCAACAACTTTACCATATGTTGCAACAGATTAAGCTTTGGATAAAAAATCTGATGCAACTAATTAACCATTTGGTGCAATGGAAGAACCATCAGATTAATGATCTAATGCAACAGATGAACCTCCTGTTAGATAAAATCCTACCAATTCTTCCCACAGGAAAAGTCCAAGACTTGATTTTTCCAACTGATCATTCATCTGCCGCGATAGACGACCCTATGTTGGAAGAAATCTAAATAATATTGACCGTTGACAACTGTTCCAACAAATCACTCATGTGTTGCAACAGATGTGTGACCTGTTACACAGACCATTTATCTTTCTCAACAGATGAGTGATATATTTTGTATTATCGCAACAGATTACACAGTCGTTGCTACAGATTATTTAACTATTCCAATAGATCACTCATATATTGCAACGGATGATATCACAGTAGTTGTGTGATCTGTTGAACAGACCATTCATCTGTCTTAAAAGATAAGTGGTATGTTTTGTATTGTTGTAACAGATTACTCATCCGCTGCAACAGTTTGGTTATATGCTGCAACAGATATGCTATCTGGTGCAACAGATCAGTGATTTGTTGCAACTGTTATTTTACTGTTTTGCTTGTTTGATATACTGTTATCCTTTTTTAACGATGCATTAATCAATAATAATATATTATTTTATGTTCCTGTTAATTTTAGATAATATGGTTCCCAAAAGAACAGAAACCGAATCAAGTTCAAGTAAAGGAACAAGTGAAACAGCTAGGCTACATCCAGCACTCTATGAGCTTGCTTTATAAGCGTTATCTCAATCGGAAGCAAAATATGATGAACACGGGGAGGAGGAATATTTCAAAAGAGATGATGCAGATGCTAATAGCCCTTCTACCGAAGAGCTGGTCAAAGCCTTCAGCATTGATCGTTATCCTGCGAGAATGCAGTGCGATGGTGCCGTAAATTTAACGGGTGATTTCGTGGTTAAGTTAGCTATGGGAAAATCTTTCGACGCCTTCAGAAAAATACTTCGAGAAAAAAAATTGGATGCTTATTTCAGGGATAGCTGCTTTGGGAAATATCTTGATTTGCCGAAGGACAACAATACTCATTTCCAAATGAAAATGGTATATGAACTTCTCAAGCGTAGGTTTATGTATGAAAACAAAGATAAGATGGATGAGATGTGGATAAATTACTGTGGCATGCTTGTTTGTTTTGGTTGGAAGGAGTTTGCCATAGTTACTGGACTAAAATGTTATCCTCCTTCTCAAGTTATACCTATTCTAACCCAAAAAAAATACCCCGCACACCCAAAAAAGGCAAAGACAAGTCATGTGATCGTGATGACCTGGTGTCCATTGTTGATCCAAGCTTCAAAAATAAAAATTTGATAGAAGCGTTGAAAGGTAAAGGACTTTCAATGAAGCACAAGCAGTCATTGTACTTGGTTTGGTTTGTACATAATATTCTTTGGGCGAGAGACGTTAACAACAACATAAGCCTCGGTTTAATAAAACTCTCCGAGGATCTTAAGGTGTTTAACAACTATCCATGGGGGTATGAAAGCTTCAAAATGACTGTCAAATATTTGTTGACTCCGTTAGCGCCAAAGATAGTCAACTTATATGGCTTCATATGGGCTTTCATGGTAAATGTTTCTTTCTTCTATTATGATATCAGGCATTTTTTTCGCTCAATAATGGTTTTGATTTATTGGCGTTATTTTATAGGCTTGGGCGTTAGAAGTCATTCTTTATTTAAGACAACAAGTGAACTACCAGGAAGGAGTTTCCTGTCCAAGAATTTTCAGATGATTGTCGGCCAAAACTCATAAAAATGCAAAATTTCTTGATCTCTCAACCCCCGAAGGATGCAGTAAGTATAATTATAATTAATTTTTTTCTTTTAATTAATTTTTTTTGAATGATCTAATCATCATTCTAATATATGTAATGATTTATGTTAGAATGTTCGCTAGTTCCGACCAATCGAGAGTTGAAGATGCCATTTTTTCTTACTTTATGGTCTGTGCAAACTTTATCGGACCCTAAAGTCATCGACAGAAAAAAATTAAAATTATTTGGAGTAACAGCCATTACAAGAAAATTTTTTTTGGAGAGTGGACTTGTTGTTGTTGATAGAGCTGTTGGTGGTGGTGGTAGTGGTGCTGTTGGTGCTAATGATGCTCCTCTTACAGTATTTAAAGTAAACCATTATGAGTATGATCATACTGGTTATACAGATTTTGCCTCTCCCAGCGAATGTTCTGCATGCAAATGTCAAGACTGCAGGGCAAAGCATGATGTAATGATTAATGCTATTAATGCATTAACTGCTTTTGTAAAGGAATTGACATCTAAGAGGGGTCTCATTCCATCAAAGAGGATTTTATTTTCATCCGCTCCATTAGAGATTAGGGCTAAGAGGAGAAGGAGAGTGATTTCCAGGGCATTATCAGGCATCCAAAACAGCAAAATTGCAACTCCTCTGTTTGTGTGTTGCACTGAGCAACGTACAATGTCCAAAGAAGAGTAGCACGAGCTAAAGAAGGTGAATATATTATATGTCTTCTAACTGACAAAACAAATAGACACATATCTGTTTCAACAGATGACACATCTGCTGAAAATTATCAAATAGATATATACATCTGTTGCAACAGTTGACTAATCTGTTGCACCAGATACTTTATCTGGTGCAACATATGTCTCTTCTATTTTAGCAAATCAAACAGCTCTTCGTACAAATTTTATTTGTACCAACAGATGACCTATCTGCTGCAACAGATGATTCATATATTGCAACGGATGGTTCATCCATTGAAAATTATCACACATGGTCTTCCTCATGTAGAAATTTATCTCAACAGTTGATTCATTATTGCAACACAAAGATAATATACTTGGGACAATTTAAAATGGGAGGAAGACCTGTTTGATTAGCTAGAAGAGATGATTTATCCTTTTTCATTTTGTTGTATCTCCATGATTAGCATTGACCAATTCTGGCTTTCCAGGTGGATATAGAAGAAGCTACTGCTGAACAGCATTAATAATATGCTACTCTTTTATGAAAATACGGAGAACAGATAGTGCAGAACCGTACGCAAGCGACAATGAAGCTCTACGATGAGCAAAGCCGAATTCCATAACACCGGATGAAGAACAACTTGTCCATATTGTCCCAAGGAAAGCCGTATAATGTGGTCCTCTTTCTCTTTCTGACTCTCCAGTTCCTCCTCTTTCTCACTTTCATTTTCTCCATCACCATCTACGGACCCTTGTCCATCTCCCTCATCATTGTTTTCACATCTCTCCTCAGCTTCACTTTTTCCTGACTGAGATTATTCAGGAAGGTCCTCCGAATCCCTTTGTACTGTAGCCTTTTTCTTTTAGTGGTCAGACGTTGATCCACTTTCACTTTCTTTTCTTTTGGGAGACATATTTTATCTACAGACAAAGAAAAATAAAAATTACATTACAGTTGATGTATGCATAGATTTTATAAAATACATTACAAACACCACGAATACCAACACACCAACAGCCACCACCACAAACACCACCAACCGATGCCAACAAACAAACAAACACCATGAATACCAACACCACCACAAACCAATGTCACCACCGGTGCCACCATGACAACCACAAACACCACCACCACCACCACCAACACCATCCAACTATACCACGACAATCAACGAAACACTACAATGAAAACTAGGGATTTCTCGAGTTCTTCCTACGATTTTACCATTAAAACTCAAAATTGTAAACTTATTCTCGAAGATAATACAACTAAAAGTTTTATTTTTCATCATTAACTTAAAATCCCTTATTTTTTAGAAAAAAAAACAAATATAGAGCTCTTCTCAAACTCTGTTGCCTGCGAAGACAAAGAAAATAACTGATACAAGCAAGAATGATGTCGAAAATAACACCTATGTGGTCGGAAATAAGAAGAAAAGTGATCTGTTGTGGAGGGTTGAGCAAATTTGTTGAGTAGTTGTTGTCTGTATTGTATTGTTGAGTGAGAATGAGAGAGAAAGATCCAGACCTCAAGATTTGAAATGATGAAACATTTTGTATGGGTTGATTTGTATTTTGAAAAAGAATGACAAGTAGTTTTGAAAATATTAATTTAGTCCGAAATGATCTTAATTATTTTTAAAATCATAAAATATATGCATAATTTTTAAAATCATATAAAAACAATTGAAGTTGTAGTTGACCGAGCACTCTAGGAGGTGACCTTGTGAAAACTCATCCCTGGTCCTAGATTAATCAATTTAGGAGTCTAACATATGAACTCAATTGAAATTGTAAAGAACAAATGTTCAATATGTTGCGTTAGATTTCTCATCTGTTGTAAATTATCAATCAGATTAGGTAACAACAAATTACGAATCTGATGTAAATTATCAAATAGATTAAGTCATATGTTGCGACAGATTACCCATCTATTGTAAATTATCAAATGGATTGTCATATGTCGCAATAGATTACCCATATGTTGTAAATTATCAAATAGGCGCTGCCATCTGTTGTGGCTGACCCTATGAGAACTCACCCCTAGTCTTAGATTAAGCGATAGTTTACCCTATGAGAACTCATCTCTAATCCCAGATTATTTAATCAAGGTATTAGTACCCTCGTCCTAGATTAATCAATTAAGGTATTAGTCTAACATATGAGGTAGTAAGAATCGGTTCAGCTCAGAGTGATCGATCGCCGACTCTGGTCGGGAGAAACATAGGACCGTTTTATCATGCAATTGACAAAAGACTCAATTGAAGTTGTAGTTGACCCTATGAGAACTCATATTCAATTAAGATATTATTCTAACATATGAACTCAATTGAATTATATATAAACAAATACTCAACCCGCTGCAATAGATGTTTTTTTTGTTGGATCAAATCAAACAGATTATGTTATCTGTTGCAACATATTACACATCTGTTGTAAACTATCAAACAGATTAAGTCATCTGTTGCAATAGATTACTCATCTATTATAAATTATCAAATGGATTGAGTCATATATGCAATAGCATATCTGTTATAAATTATCAAATAGGCGCTGTCATCTATTGTAGTTGACATTATGAGAACTCACCGCTAGTCCTAGATTAATCAATTAAGGTATTAGTTAGACATATGAGGTAGTAAGAATCGATTTGGCTCAGAGTGATCGATCGATGACTCTTGTCGGGAGGAACGCAGTTCCGTCTCATCATGCATTTGCCAAAAAACTCAATTGAAGTTGTAGTTGACCCTATGAAAACTCACCCCTAGTCCTAGATTATTCAATTAAGGTATTAGTTGAACATACGAGGTAGTAAGAATCGGTTCATCTCAGAGTAATCGATCGATGACTCTTGTCGGGAGGAATGCAGTACCGTCTCATCATGCAATTGCCAAAAAACTCAATTGAAGTTGTAGTTGACCCTTTGTGCTCATTCATTGATGTGTGAGCTGATGCTAACACATTTGAGGCTTTTAACTCTAAATAATTGCGAAGTCCTAAGCAACTTTTGGTTATTTTTGATCGTTTTCTTGTGATATTGCAGTTGTAGCAAGGATGGGAGGAAAACATAGGAAAGATGAACAAAATAAGTAAAATTTGGTACAAGTGAGCTGATATGAGTCTGACAGAATTTCTTCCAATCCTTCATAGATGTGGTAAGCTGCCAGAAAAAGGCATCAGGAAGAAAAGTGGAGAAGAGTTACTGGATGAGAGTGGCGACATTCTCAATATGTCATCACAAGTGTGGTAAGCCATCAGAATATGCTGTCAAAGTGAGGTGGAACATGGTGAAATAAGCTGAAGGTCTGATGACATTTGCTACACGCCGTCACAAGTGTGGTAAGGTGTCATAGGACATCGTCAGAGTGAGGCGGAATAGGTCAAGATGGCATGACTTCTGACGACATATCTGAAACGCCGTCAGAAGCCTAACAACCAACACCAATATGGCGTCACCTAAATCCGAGCCCAGCTGTGATTTTGTTATTTTATTTCCTTAATTTGGCTTTAGTATAAATAGAAATTTTTAAGGTTTAAAGGGAAGTTTTCATTATTCAGAACAAGAATTTTGGAGGGAGAAACACGTAAATTATTCTCTTTTGCCAATTATTTTTAGTTTCTTTCTTATCAACTATTCTTGGGTTTCTAACTTGGGATTTAATTGAAGAAATTATTTTGTTGTTTTCCATCTATACGTAAGTTTATCATTATCATCATGAATTCAATTTGTGATTTCCTTCGTCAAATCATGAGCGGCTAATTTCATTAGTCGGGGTTATGGGATCCAAGGATTAGGGTTTGATATGATGCTAGGTGTTTAACGGATTCAAAGAGTAGTAGAACATCTTGAAATTCTGTGATTTTAACTGAAATCTAGTGGTTACAAACATTATATTATGTCTTAGGTTTTATTTGCTTCTAACGGAGAAATAGGCTAGAGGACGGGAATTATCAACAGGGATTCGAAAGCTACCAACCTTTTGTTTAATGATTAATGCCGTAATTGGATTAATCTACCTGAGATAACATCCGATTGGATATAGATAAATTATCTAAGTTCAAGAGAATTAGATAATAAATTGTCTGGTGAGGTCGAGAAATAAGTCAGATAGTATCATAGCCAGGGATATTCTGTTGTTCTTCTCATTCCGAGGATCACTAGCATTACCTGGTATTTGTCAATACTTGCAACCTTTGGTGATCATAACCCTGGTTTTCCATTTATATTGATAACAACTCTACAAATTCAGAAAGTAATGATTGATACATTGTGAACTTTAAACCCCCAACTTTCGGAAACAATAAACTACCAATAAAGTATTTCATAAACAAATTGATGTTCACACCCTATTCCCTGTGGGATTCGACCCCAACCTAGTTGAGTTTTATATTGACAACGATTGCTTACACCCATTCAAGAGTGTAATTTGAGCGTTATCATTCATCCATCCCTAATTCCACCTAGATCAATGTAGGTACTATTATTAATCTTAATATTAAGTTAATGAGAATACATTTCAACTCAAAGTGATCGATCCACGACTCGGGTTGGGATGCACGTAATACTAACACCATGCAAATGCAACGACTCAATTGGATTTGTAATTGACCCTGTGAGCTCATTCATTCATCCCTCGTTCCACCTAGATCGATGTAGGTACTATTACTAATCTTAACATTAAGTTAATGAGGAGCTCATTATTTCATTCCTAGTTCATCCTAAATCAATTGCAATGAAATCCGTTGCAACAAACAACTGAGCTGTTAGAGAATTTCAAACAGATAACAATATCTGTTGCAACAGATAACATTTCTTATTTAATTATCAAATAGACATTTGAATCGATTATGACGGATGACTGAGGTATTGGAAATTTTCAAACAGATACTGATATCTGTTGTAACAGATGACGTTTCTGATTTGGTTATCAAATGACATTTCCATCTGTTGTCACAGATGACTGAGCTGTTGCGATTTCTCAAACAGATATCTAAATCTATTGCAATAGACGACATATTTGTTTGAAAATCTTTTTGTTTTCTTTTAATTTTAAAGCAAGCTACTGTCCGAGTAGACAAAGTAGTAGTACTACTAAAGGCGGTAAAAAATGTTTCTTGGATAACTCAAAATCACATTGAGTAGTTTTGTCCTGTCTTTTCAATGTCACCCGTTTTCTTCCTCGTGCTCCTCAAATTATTATTGAATATTAATTAATGAATATTGAAACCCCTAATACTTCTTCCTTTTCATATTGACTTGGCACTCCCATCAAGAAAATATTAATTAGGGGTTTATTTTACTACCAAATTAGCCTTATTAATTATGCTTTGTAAATATACATTTGTATAAATACACTTTATTTAGTCATTTAATATTAAGGGTAGTACATCTAGAAATTAGAATTATCTCATCTCTCCCCTCCTCTCCTTCAACTCTAAATCTCTCATTTTTTTTCTTTCTATCCTCTTTAGGGTTATCACAACCTTTTTTTTCTCTCCTCTTTCTCAAAAATTTTTGTTCAGATCTAAACCGATCGATATTCATATCTTATATTCCTCGACTAAAATTGCTGTTTTGAACCCCTTTTGACATTGTATGATATGATTCACTATTGCTCTTTCATTCTCGTCTTCTTCTTGCAACTTTATTTACACCTTTTTGTTTATTTAATTACCATTTTCCTATATCATATTTATTTAAAAAATTTGAGAGAACTTTTAATTGTTGAATAAACATACCGAGAATTTTCATTATAAGATGCGAAAAAAAGTCATCTGTTGGGAGAAGTTTAAAAGCCTTGTTGGCAGTATCATTGTTTTTTATGTATTTTGTTTGTTTCTTTGTTGTTGATGCTGTTATTGATGTTGTTGGTGGGGCTGGCCTTGTTGGAACTTATGGTGTGGTGTTGTTGGTGGGTTTGGCATTGTTGAAACTTGTGGTGTGGTGTGGTTTATACAGTGGGTGCTTCTTACCTTAAAAATAGTGGAGTCCGAACAATCAACACAAGGAGTAAGGGAGAAAAAAAATAAAAAGTTTAAAGTGGATAAGAAGAGAAGAGTTGGTTACCAAAATTTAAAAATATGTGTTGAGTGAGAATTGAACTCAAGGCCAAAAGAAATAAATAGCCTTAAGCACCCATAAACAACAACTAGGTTAACCAAACAACTCTTACTATGGGTGCTCACTGATTAGATTATATACATTTTTTTCTTTATTTCCACATACATATATAAAGTTCATATGAGTTCAGTCTGTGCTCACGCACCCGGAGGACTCCATGTGGGTCCATCCCTTGTTGTTAATGGTGTTGGAACATAGGATGTATGATTCTTTGTAGTTGATGATGTTGTTGAACCAAATGTTGTTGTTTTCTTTGTTGTTGATGTTTTTTATTTGTTGTTTGTAGTTTATTCTGTTGTTGATGGTGCAACAGACGGAGCAACTGATGGAACAAATCAAACCACCAGCAAGGCTTCTATGTATTCCAACAGACTCTATATCTGTTGCATCAGACTCCATATCTGATGCAACAGACTCCACATCTGACGCAAACTATCCGTGATTTTGTGTATGGTGTTACTTAAAATAAAATTGGTGACTTTATTAATATGTAAATTAAAAAAAATAGATCTAAATACAACATTTTATCTTTTTGTTGTATTTTCGAAAGAAATAGATTAGTAATCTGTTGCAAAATATATTTCACCTGTCAGATAACTTACAACATATGAACAATCTGTTGCAACAGATGTATATATCAGTTTGTTTTTCCATCAGCTGTGGCATCTGTTGCAACTTTCTAATCATATGTTTATTCAATTTCATCGAGAGCAATAGATTTTTCTAAACACTTCTTGGCCAAACTCAATTTTTGCTCTTGGACTGCTTCTTTTTTTTTCTTTGCATCCTTCAAGATGGCCTCCAAATTCAATTTTTGCCCTTAATCCAATAGCAAAAATTTAGTTTGGTTGAAGGATGCAAAGAAAAAAAAAAGCAATCCAAGAGCAAAAATTGAATTTGGCCAGGAAGTGTTTAGAAAAATCGATTGCTCTTGATGAAATTGAATATACAGATGACTAGCAAGTTGAAATAGACGCCACAGCTAAAGAAAAAGCAAACTGATATATCCATCTATTGTAACAGATTGTCCATATGTTGTAAGTTATCTGACAGGTGGAATATATCTTGCAATAGATTACCAATCTTTATCTTTCAAAAATATAATAAAAAAATAAAATATTGTATTTAGATCCATTTTTTTTGTAATTTACTTATTAATAAAGTCACCAGTATTATTTAAGTAACACACACAACATATAAATCCCGGATAGTTTCAGCAATATTGCATTAAAGCCCGGATAGTTTGCTAATTACATTTTATCCCAAAATTTTAAATTGTGATACATATGTTAAGCAGTGATACATATATCATATGTATCACTAGTAAATATGAATTCAGGATTTTATATAATTTTTTAAAACATTAAAGGATATTGTGTAATATGGTGTCTTAAATATGGGATTTGTGTAATTTTTCCTTTTAAGGGCTATGAACAGTCGTCGCTTTTTGTTTGACTAAGTCCAGTCTCTTCCAGTTCTCAATCATTTTATAAATAGGTCCCTCCGACCTCCTCACTCACTCTCACTCACTCTCGTTTATTCTACTATACTTACAATACTAATATGTCAGATCCAGATTCATACAAGAAGGTTCATAACGAGTCCTTGTAGGAATTTCAAAGGCAGTTTGATGAACTCCAGAGGAATTTGGCCGACTTCCGAGCAAGGCAGAGGAGGGCCCTGCTGCTGCCGGATAAAAATTGTCAGGTTTACAATAATAATAGTAATAATAATAATAATAACAATAATAATTAGGTTATGTTTTTTCTTTCTTTTAGCGTATGTATTTCCCTTTTTTAATATCCGATCTACCTATAAGGGATTCAAAAAAATCCATGTATATGCTTGATTTGGTTTGGTTTGGTTTGGTCGATTTTAAATTTTTAATTAATGTTCAATATTTAATTATCATTCTATTTATTCTCTATTCAAAACATGTCGGCGGTTGGAGTTAGGGATGCGGTCATGATGAGAAATTCTCCTAAAAATGGTTCGTTAATAAATAATAAGGAACTAAATGATATTATAATCGTAAAATAAAGATTATTAAATTTAAAAAAAGTCACAACATTTGATTAATTTAATTAAGATATATATATGATGATATGATTTTTAAGAAAAAAGTTAATGAATAGTCGCGATTGTGACTTTTGTCTAAACACATTCAACAAACAAACAAAAATAAAAAACGCTTCTGATGCATCAAATTCCTCATCTGTTGCGACTTGTGAATCAGTTAGAAGAAATAAAAAAAGCTCCTTAAATAGATGGTCAATTTATAGCAACAGATGGTATATCTGTTGAAACAGATGGGTTATCTAATGCAACAGATATACAATCTGTTGCCATAACTCAATTAATAAAAATAGTTATTAAAGAAATGGAAAGATTAAGTCACCACCAGCTTGATTTAATTAAGTCATTTCTTTCCACAGAAAAGAATAAGGAAATAAATGATAAACACAATTTAAACCGTAAAAAACTGTAACACCCCGTATTCAAGTGTGTGTATTGGCGTATTCAAGTACATGTATTGGTCTTATTTATATGGAATTAATTTTTTTATTTTATTTATACCAAAATTTGTCCGTCGATGGTTCCATGCGAAGGTTATTGAATAAGCTTTCCAAATATATAAAGATTTCCAAAAATGGATAGGTTTCGGATATAATCTAGCACGTTCGAAACTATAAAACGGTGGCCGGGATATTTGGGAATAGTAAATGTGCAGGAAAATTTCCTGCACACAAACTACTGAGGCAAGCCAAATTTTTGGGTCAACTTCGAACGATCATAACTCCCTTAATATAATGAACTGGGAGAGCTTCAACCTATGAAAATAAATATCTTTGAGTCTTTTTTCCAATGCAATTGGTTTCATCCAAATCCAACGTCTGAGTAAAGAGTTATACTAGTTTTACTTCAGCCTATCAAAACAGTTTTTTAGGGTCAACTTCAAACGACCATAACTCCTTGTACAGGAAGAACTGGGTGGCCTACTTTATATGAAATGAAATCCCTTTGAATTATCCTTCCAACTATACCAATTTCACCCAAATCCGATATCGTATTAAAGATTTATGGTCGATCTACTTTAGCTTATCAAAACAGTCCACCAAAGGACAGATTTGACATTATTTAAATTTTAAGGGCATTTTGGTCATTTTATATTATATTATGGATGGGAATATGTATATATATACATGTATATGAGTTCAAAAACTCATTTTCATCATCAATCATTGAGGAAGAACAAACCCTAGCCAAATTTGACCTTTAAATTACTTTTGATTCAACCGTAGAAATTCCAAAGTAATCCGATAACTGCGTTTGTCATCTCGAGAGCTTCGAACGATACCTATTATTTGTGCAAACAGGATTGCATAATCAATAGGTGAATTTTAAGGTATGAATATTGTTTGCCTTTATTCTTTTCCATATGTATATGTGTGATAGAGGATTATATGTATTGGTTGTTATTGAAATATGATGGAAATAGGGTTATGGACTATTTTGCATGGTTTGGTTGTATTGAATTGTGGAAGGTGGATATGGTAATTGAGTTATGAAAGGTGGATATGGTAATTGAGTTATGGAAGGTGGATCTGGTGATATACTATTGAATTGATGATTATTTATGTCTATGGCTCAATTTGGTTTAATGGATTGGTTGG
>NC_061115.1:6322288-6375376 GCF_002878395.1 Capsicum annuum | reverse complement strand
AGCATGGGAAGTATAAGGTTATGAGCTGGTTCTCCTGGGCCTCCTCGGTTACGGGTGCCAGTCCGCCCCAATAGGATTTGAGGCGTGACAAAAACTCACCAGAAATATTCTTGTTTTTAAATCTTCTTTATTAATTTATATAATTAAAAAGTCAAAAAAATTGGATGTCATGAAGATAATTTTTTTTTAAAAGATATATATATTATATGTTGCAAAGGATATATAATCTGATGCAACAGTTGACCTATTTGTTGCAACGGATGATATATCTATTGTAATAGATGATTTATCTGATGCAACAAATATATAATCTGTTGTGCAACTCAGTGTAAAAAATAAACGATTGCTGGAAAGAACTAATTATTTTAATAATTATAAAGCTAAGCTTCAAGCTGAAAAGTCATGACCTATCATAATATTGATTAATTTAATTAAGTCGTAACTTTTTACAGTAATCAAGAATGTCATTATTGAATGGAGGTGAACAGTTGTGCCTTTAAATCTACTTTATTAATTTATATAATTAAAAAGTCAGAAAATTTAGATGTCATGAAGATAATATATTTTTTAAAAAATATATATTTATTATATGTTGCAACAGATATATTATCTGATGCAACAGGTTATCTATTTGTTGCAAATCATGATATATCTGTTGTAACAAATGATTTATCTGATGCAACAGATATATTATTTGTTGTCCAAAATAGTGTAAAAAAAAATGGTTCCTGGAAAGTACTAATTATTATTAATAATAAAGCTGAAAAGTCATTACTTATCATAATATTGATTAATTTAATTAAGTCGTAACTTTTTACAGTAATCAAGAATGTCATTAATAAATGAAGGTGAACAGTTGCAATTTTTTGCCTAACTCATTCAATTTCAATCCTCTATAAATAGGTCCCTCCTTACTCAATCATTCGTTCTACTGCACACTATTTATTCCTCGCTCTTGTTACACCTTCAACTGTTTTCTCTTCAAGGACTTGATAGCTTTTTCTTGTCTCTGCTAAGTTTTTTTCTTGATTTTTGTGTAAATATACGTTGTATTACATTACATTACATTCGAATTTTTTCTTTTCTTTACTTTTGTGTTTACATGTGTGTTTTGTCAACTTATGCGTTTTTTAGATATGGCTGATCCTGTGTTGGATGTCACTATTTTATGAGACACTATGAGGGAACTGCAGAAGGAGGTTTATGACCTGCATTGGGAGTTGGCCGCCGTCAGAGTAAGGATGCTACGGGAGATCTGCAGGTTGCAGAGGGCGCTGTTGTTGCCCTTTAAAGATTGGCCGGCTGGCCATACAAACAATAATAATGATAATAATAATTAAGCTTTTTTTTTGTTATCTATGTATTTTTTTTTTGTTTGTTTTATAAAAAATTATGTTTGATGCACTTGACTTTTTACTTCTTATTTAATTTTCGTGTTGTCTATTTCTATTTCTTAGCGAATGACATGTCTACAATTAAGGAATAATTTGATTCCAGTATCAATAGCAAGAACATATAAGTTATCTGTTAGATTTTGTGTGTGACAGGAGCTGTATTTTGTTGTTCGAAACATATTAGTAATCTGATGAAACAAATTTTTTATCTGTTGAAACAGATTACTAATCTGGTGCAACAGAATACCCATCTATTCGATTCATAATCATATTACGAGCACCTAGAACCCTTAAACATGAATCCAACATGAGGGTACTATTACAACAGAACATTTATCTGGTGCCGCAGATAATGGATCTGTTTAAACAGATTGCTCTTGTATTGCATTCATGTTCGCGTGCAAACTATTGTTGAAAAAACAACACACTAGCGTTACCCAGATTCAACTAAAAAGCATAATCTGACTTACCAAAGTCTCTTCTCAAGTAAATTCCAAAGTTGAAAGTGATTTCCGAAATAAAATTTGACATAAGAATTTGGTCAAAGAGCAGCAGTTAGGGTAACAACAACAACAATAGTCAACAAGAAGAATATGAAGTTGATAATGAAGTATAAGATGATGATAGTGAATCAGAAGATGATGAATAAAGCAACAGCAACAATGAACAACAAATATTGCGAAGAGAGAGAAAATAATAACGAATGAGGAGAGAGAAAAAGACACTTTTTTTTCCTTCGTTCCCCGTTATATATTAACTAACATTTGAATCAAAGTGTAAATTTAAAAACTTGTGGGTTATTTTAAAAATTTTCAAACTTTCTTAAACCATAATGAAGTAATTGTCACATCTACTCAATTATTAAGACTTGCGTCACATACACCTCATTTTAAAAGTCTTTTGTCACTAATGGCCCAAACCCCCGAGTAAATCCGTATTCAATAGGACATTTATTTGAAGCAATGAGCGCAATGTAATAAAATACTTATTTAGTTGATAAACCATGTCATAAGGTGCATGGAGGGAAATAAAAAAATAATATATGATCGTTATTAGTTGCGGAGCTAATATTTTACTAAGAGGGTTCAAAATTAAAAGTAATATACATGTAAATTAATCAAAGGAGATTCAATATTTACTATATATACATATAAGATAATTTTCACTAAATATAAATAGAATAATTTTTCATCAAAGGAAGTTCGAAATTTCCTATTCATAAGCTGGCTCCGCCCCTAATCGTTACAACCGTAAATATGCCAAATGTTACCTAATGATTCCATGAGAAACAAGTTTATTTGCAACAGAGGACCCACCCTTTAATAAATTATCACTTTTAAAAAATAAAATTTAACTTTACCAACTTGCCTCTAATTAAATTTTATCTCTTTTCAAATTGACATTAATTATTATATTTAAACTCAAACACATATTAAGAAGATTATAATCAAATTAATCTTAAAAGGCCAGAACATATATTTATTTAGGAATAAATCACAATCCAAAAAGAACAGTTACAGAAATAGAAGGAGTAATGAATTGAACCAAAACACATATCATACTTATTTCTTTTATTTAAAAACGAATGATCTACTTTCTTTTTTAGTCCATTCAAAAAAAAAAATCCTTTTCCTTTGTTTGGCACCTTTTAAATTTCAGCTTTTAAAACGAAATACTTAAGATCACAAGATTAAAGGTATTTTATTATATTTGACATAACTTTAATGTAAGACCAAAATATTCAAAAATCTTTTTTATTTTCTAAAACTTCGTGTCAAATCAAAACATGTCATTCTTTTTAAAACGGAGAGAGTATTTGGTAATGGTCCCCAGGCAGACCTATGACCTTTATTTTGGTGCTCCAACACCCATTAAATTCGAGACAGACTAGGTTTAATTATATAAAAAATGTATAAAAATTGATATAAGGCTTAAAAAAACACCCAGTAAACCTTGAATATAGTTGGGTGATTTAATTTTCTAATATAATCTTAATACTCCTAACATCAATATACGTGTTCGAACATTCAGAGCACCCACGATCCTTAAATTCTGAGTCCGCCACTGCGATAGATCCAAACTCCAACTGATGATGATGATGTTAGGACTTGGGAGAATCTTTAAAGATATGGGGTGTGTTTGGTATGAAGGAAAATATTTTTTTTTCCTGGAAAATAAGTTGGTTTCTTATTTGTTTTCTTATGTTTGGTTGGTTGATGAAAAATATTTTCTAGTATTTGGTTGGTGAATGAATTTTTTTTCTTTCAAAAAACACATTTTAATTTTATCTAAATAGTAAAGATACATTTTAGAAAGTTATTTTTGACCCTAAAAAATACTTTATTTAAGGTATGTTCGATATGAAGGAGGAAAGATATTTTCTAGAAAAATAAGTCGTTTCTTACGTATATTCTTGTGTTCGTTATGCAAATTAGGCGAGTATATATTTTTTAAAAGTATTTGTATATATTTAACAAAAATAATGAGAACGAATAGGATAAGAATGGTGGAAAAAGAAAAAAGTTTTGAATTTATTTTTAAAAAAGAAATTTTTTTGGGGGGAGGGGGTTGGTAGGTGGGGGTTGAGGTTGTCAAAATAGGTAGTAAGGGAGGGCTAAGAAAAAAAATTTGATTTTTTTTAAAATATTTTTTTTTTTGGGGGGGGGGGGGGGGGGGGGGGGGGGGAGAAAGGGGGGGGGGGGGGGGGGGGGGGGGAAAGAAAAAAGTTTGATTTTTAAAAAAAAATAAATAAATTTTTTTTTTTTTGAAGGGAGTAGGGGTTTGAGTTTCGGATTAGGGGATGAGGTAAGAAAAAAGTTTGAAATAGTTTTTTCGAATGGGGGTTGGCAAGGGGTAGGGATCGGGGTAGGGGAGTGAGGGTGTGATAAGAAAAAATTTAAAATTTTTCAAAAAATAAACTTAAAAAAATTTAATTTTTTTTGAAGCGGGGAGGGGGGTGGTAGGGTGGGGAACCATGTGGGGGGGTTAAGAAAAAGTTTGATTTTTTTAAAAGAAAATTAAATATATTTTTTTTGTAAGGGATGGGGTGGGAGTGGGGTTGGGGGTGGGGTGGGGAGTAAGGGTTTGAGTTTTGAGTAAGGGAATGAGGTAAGAAAAAAATTAAAATATTTTTTTTTGGATTGGGATGGTAGGGGTGGGGGTGGGTGGGGTAGGGGATTGGGGGTCGGAGTAGGGATATGTGATTTTGAGAGTTATATGAATATTTTAATTTAAAAGTGAGGCTGAAAGAGAATTTTGAAAAATGTTTTCCTTACTTTTTGAAGTGAAGTTATTTTCCTTAGATTTGAGGAAAATAAGTTATTTTGAAAAACATTTTCTAAAATCTTTAAGCCAACCAAACATGAGAAAATTGAAAAACATTTTTCCGAAAATATTTTCCTCCGTACCAAACACACCCGTGAAAGCTACTTGTAACAACAAAAGTCCCTTGTCTAGCAAAAATTTTGCTCACTTTCTCCATCACATGCACTACTCTCCCTTTTTTTTTTTTGGTAAAATCTTTAATGAAACTATAATTATTTTAATTTTTTTTCTTCGATTTTTAAATTTCAAATCCTTGCATTTCTAGGTTATGTACTATAAATAGAACCCCATTTCTTCATTCCATCACCAAACCTTAGTTTTCTTTTACACCTTTTTCACTTCCCACAACTCCCTTTTCATTAGGTCTTTTATAAGTTTTTATTTTTCTATTTGAATTAGATAAGTATTTTTCCAGTTTCCAAGTGACAAATGTTTTTTTTTTATTTTTCAAAAAACTCTTTTCTTATATTTTATAAGATTTGGTAAGTCTTATTTGGGTTTAAATTAAACACAACTAAGGGAAAGTTAACTTCTTTGTTCTTAATTCATTATTATGATAAAGAAATTTTACATTTTCATCCTCTTAGAACATTCTCATTTACATTAATCTTAGTAGGGCCTTGTTAATTATGATGCACATGATCATCTTTGGGCATATTTAAGATCTAAATCATAAACAGGCAACTTACTACAACAGTTAAACTTAATATTTGGACAAGAAGGAGTAGGCCAATGGATTAATTTAGATAATTCAAGGTAATTTATAGTCGATTTTAGATATTGGTCGTCCATTCTTGCTACTACATCGTGAATTCTTCTTGTCGTTTTACACAGTAGCTCTGACTAAAATTCACCAGATTGCCAATCTGGTGAGCTTCAATTAGAGCCGTTGACTAAAACCCCATGAAGAAGTCACGATGGAGGTGGCAAGAATGAACGATGGATATTTAAAATCGGCGATAGATCACCTCGAATCTAAATTAGTTCATTATGGTTGACTCCTTCTTGTCCTAATATTAAAATTAATAGTTGTAGTGAGTTGTTTGTCTATGGTTTAGATTTTAAAAATGGTGAAGACCAATTCATATGGTGTTAGGATTTTTGTCCTAATTTTTTACTATATTTATGTTTTATTTTTTCTTAGAAGGAAAATAAAAGTTACCATTATTACTTTTACTTTTCCTGAAGAAAAATATAATTCTTTTCCATATTTGGCTAACCTCTTTCTTGGAGGAAATGTTTTGGATATCTATAAATAAAAAAACCCCTTCTCATACCATAACAAAATAGCATCCACAATGTAGTCTTTAAAGTGTCTTTGTTTAGGGGAAGATTTTCTCTCTAATAGTTTTATGTTTTCTTTTATATTAAATTTTTATATATAGATCAATTAGCTAAATTATATAATAATGATGTTTTTAGTAAGATATTGTATGATGGGATAGTAAGTTGTCAGAATCTCCGTTTACTGCCCTGCAACAAGTGATCTTTGACTTTTTTTTTTTTTTTCTATTTTTCATCTATGTTATGAAATATTATGCCTATTTTAAGAAAATCACGTTTTGCAAATAATTTTACTTTAGTTTAGTTATAATAATTTTATTGTTGGAGTTGATTATACCATATGAGTTTAATTTGCTTTGTTTTTTTTTTTTTTTTTCTAATTCTCTTCTTTCTTTACTCTTAACATGTACTTTGGAGCAAATGGAGTCCTGATTCGCGATTCTGGCAAAAATCAAGTCTCACAAATTCGACATCATCATATCCGAATATGGAGTCATCGTAAGGGTGTCAAGCGGGCCGGCCCGACCCAGTTTGATCCGGTCCAGTAAGCCCTAGAGCTTTAGGGTTTTGGGTCTTGGGCCGGTTGTTTTTTTAAATTGGGCCTAACTAACCCGGCCCGGACCAAGCCCGATTCAGGCCCGCCGGTTAATCGGCCCGGGCCGGATATCTTTTCAAAAAATAAAAAAGGGATTTTGGGCCAAACTAGCCGTTGGCCCAACAACTATATAGCCGTTTTTTGATCCAAACGGCTAGTTTGGGCTCATTTATTAAAAAAGAAAAAATTAACTTTAAAAAATATTTTTTAATCCCAAAAAAAATTCTATAAATACCCTACAACTTCAAATCATTTTTCACACAATTTTTCACTCTCTCAAATCTCATTCTCTCTTAAATCTCAATTCTCAAATATTCAATATATTTAATTTCTTAAAGTGTTCACTTTAATTTTTTAATTTTTCATTTACAAAGTACGAGCGAAAGTTTCTAAAGTCGCAACCTTCGGATACTTCCAAAATTTGGTATTGTCGTTCCATCTATTACGTTTAATTTTTATTTATTGTATTAATTATTTAATATTTAATTTTGTTATATTTGTGTATTTTAAATTTTTTTAGTTTAATTTAATTTATATTATGGATAAATTAAGAAACCTCGCTACTAAAGGTGTTAAAAATTTTTGTCCCAGAAGCGGTAGTGGTAGTAAAAAGTGAATTACTAGCGGTAGAGGTAGTTCAAGTAGTAGATATACCTGTGTGTCTTCGCCTCCGGTACCGCTTGGTACACCTTTTGAGGAAGAAATAGGTGTAGGTGCTCACGATATGGATTATGTAGAAGCTCAGAAAAATTACGGTATAGAAGAAGAAAATGAAGTAGATGCGGTTAATTTAGACGAAGATAATGAAAATATTGCTGAGACACCCGCAGTAGGAGATGCTAACGTTAAATCTGAATCGGTTAATCTCCCTCCCCGTCCTCCCAGTGCCCCAAGACCTCATAAAAGAACTAGTGTTGCATGGCAATTTTTTGAACGTATATCAGATATTGAGGTGCAATGCAATATTTATCAACAAATATATAAGCATAGAAGTGGAGGCAAGTAAGGGGGTACGGGTACGTTAATGAGACATATAACTGAAGATCACAAAAGAGAGTTAAATATTGCACAAGGTGGTGGAGATGTTGGTGGGCCAACGCAAACTAGAATGGACCCAGCAACCGGTCACGTAGCGAAGAAGTATAATAAATTGAGGGACCGGGAAGAAATAGCTAAAATGGTAGCTGTGGGTTGTTTTCCTTTTAGTTTTCCTTCTTCTGATGCCTTTATTCGTTATATACAAGCAATTTATAATCCTATGTTTAACGGTATTCCTAGAACTACTTGTCGGTCTGATATTTTTACACTCCATTCACAATATTGTTTTTATTTATCAACATTGTTAAAAAAATATTCAATGTAGATTGTCCCTAACTTCTGATCTTGGTCGTGCTGTAAATAAAAATGATTATTTAACCGTTACTTGTCATTGGATGGATAGTAATTTCGTGATGCAAAAACGTATTCTAGCTTTTTTATATGATGAAGATCGTAAACATACTGGACAATTTATTACTGATTCTAGTGTTAAAATTGTCGGATATTATGGTATCGAAAATAAAATTTTATGTATTGTTTTTGATAATGCTTCTAACAACAAGACTGCTATAACAAAAATAAAATCTACGCTATCTTCGCCCTTGCCTGAAATTTTTCATATTAAGTGTACATGTCATATATATAATTTAGTTATAAAAGATGGTATTGGGTTTTTTGAGCTTTATATTGAAAAAATTCGTCTTGCCGTTGATTTTATTCAAGAAAATAATCGTAGATCGAGAATTAGAGAATTTAAAGTTCAATGTCAAGAAAATGGACTCCCACCGATTTTGATGCCTGAGAAAATTGATACTAGATGAAATTCTACGTATAAATTTTTAAAAACTTGTTATAAATATAGAATTCCTATTACACTAGCTTTTAATCAGCATTGCGGTTCATTTGCTGATTCTGCTGATTGCATGCTACATAATTCTGATTGGGTTGGAATTAATGATCTTGTTAAGTTTTTAGAAAAATTTTATGTAGCTACGGTTGAATTTTTCGGTACTTATTATCCTACTGTTTGTAATATTTTGGCATATATAGCCGATATTTCTGGTTTGCTCAAAGAATATAAAAATAAAGAAGGTTATAAAGAAGCTGTTGGCGCCATGTTTACGAAATTTAAAAAATATTTTTTCCCGATTCCCCCTATTTACTTGGTTGGTGCTATACTAAATCCGTGCTTGAAATATAATAATATGTGCCACTTTAGTACTCTTATTTATACTAACTTAGAAATAAATACTAACCATGATTCTGAACAAGTACAACCTGATTTGTGGACGGCTACGACTGATGCAAAGGACTACATAGAAAAAATTATATAATCACTATGCTGATTTATTTGATTTAGCCGTACCTACAAATATCACTCCAACTGTTGCTCCTCATCCTCCCGAGGAGCCATCATCTTCTAAAAGGCCGGCACATAGTGTTTTTTCTGATTTGTTTTATGATTTAAATTGTTAGAACAATGTTGATGAGAGAACTTACACATCAACTTATCGGGAAGAGCTGGAATATTATCTTCGGACGGCACCAGAGGATCGCAGACGACGGATCAACACGTTGGATTGGTGGAGGAGTAATGAAACACAATATCCTGTGCTTTCAAGATTAGCTAGAGATATCTTGAATGTTCCAATGTCAACCGTTGCATCATAGAGCGCCTTTAGTCAGGGACGACAGCAGCTTGGAGACAACCGACACTCATTGGGAAGCAATGCAATGAATGTTCTAGTTTTCCTCAGAGATTGGATTAGAGCGGAAAGAAGAAACCAAGAAATGGAACCGGAGCCGAACGACGAGCTGAAACTTGAAGAAATTATGACTTCACGGAAGTCCAATGCATGGTTTTGCCCCCATTGACTTCTACTATCCTATGCAAGTTCCCATTAATATTAACATGAATGAGTTGGAAAAAATGATGTATAATTTGTAGATTTTTCATTCATGTAAATTATAAATTTTGGATCATTTTGCAATCAATAAAATTTCCCAAATTCATTCACTCCTTAGTCCTTGCTTTTTATATTTTTTCATTTAACAATTTAAAATTTTAAATTGAATTTCTAGTTTTCTACTTTAAATTAAAAACTTACTTCTAATATGTTATTAATTTACTACCAAATATTATTAATTTATTATATTAAGTAGCATATGTTTTGTATATTTGTGCATATATCTTCTATAGAAGTGTATATTTAACGTATACATATATATATGTTTTATAAATTAGTATATAAGTATATCTATATATATTGTAATGTATATATAATGTAGTATATTTTATAAGTAGTAGTATATATACATTGAATGGTGCATATACACGTGTATATATTTTCTATAGAAGTGTATATTTAACGTATACATGTGTATATGTTTTATAAATTGGATATCTTCTATAGAAGTGTATATTTAACGTATACATGTGTATATATTTTATAAATTAGTATATAGTATATCTATATATATTGTAATGTATATATAATGTAGTATATTTTATAAGTAGTAGTATATATACATTGAATGGTGCGTATACACGTGTATATATCTTCTATAGAAGTGTATATTTAATGTATACATGTGTATATATTTTATAAATTT
The DNA here is from genome assembly GCF_002878395.1 of Capsicum annuum. Lineage (NCBI taxonomy): Eukaryota > Viridiplantae > Streptophyta > Magnoliopsida > Solanales > Solanaceae > Capsicum > Capsicum annuum. The sequence continues at coordinate 6,365,128 of NC_061115.1, read as the reverse complement.
GTATATAAGTATATCTATATATATTGTAATGTATATATATTGTAGTATATTTTATAAGTAATAGTATATATACATTGAATGTTGCGTATACACGTGTATATATCTTCTATAGAAGTGTATATTTAATGTATACATGTGTATATATTTTATAAATTAGTATATAAGTATATCTATATATATTGTAATGTATATATATTGTAGTATATTTTATAAGTAGTAGTATATATACATTGAATGGTTCGTATATATGTGTATATATCTTCTATAAAAGTGTATATTTAACGTATACATGTGTATATGTTTTATAAATTAGTATATAAGTATATCTATATATATTGAAATGTATATATATTGTAGTATATTTTATAAGTAGTAGTATATATACATTGAATGGTGCGTATACACGTGTATATATCTTCTATAGAAGTATATATTTAACGTATATATGTGTATATATTTTATAAATTAGTATATAAGTATATCTATATATATTGTAATGTATATATAATGTAGTATATTTTATAAGTAGTAGTATATATACATTGAATAGTGCGTATACACATGTATATATCTTCTATAGAAGTGTATATTTAACGTATATATGTATATAACTATATCTATATATATTGTAATGTATATATATTGTAGTATATTTTATAAGTAGTTGTATATATACATTGTATGGTGCATATACACGTGTATATATCTTGTATATTTAACGTATACATGTGTATATGTTTTATGAATTAGTATATAAGTATACCTATATATATTGTAATGTATATATATTGTAGTATATTTTATAAGTAGTAGTATATATACATTGAATGGTGCGTATATATGAGTAATTGACTAATTGTGTATATGTGTATATATTTTTAAATTCTAATGTAGTATATACTATACATATAGTGTATATATATTATTTAACGTATTTATAATGTATATAGGTGGGTATATGTAATGTATATTGAAAGAAAGTTTTTTTTTTAATATTTTTTACCGGGTTTGACCAATTTTTTAACTGAGTTTGATCGGGTTTTGGTGGGTTTGACCGGGTTGGGTTAAGTGGGTCGGGTTAAGGTGAGTTTTAATTTTTTTACTGTTTGAACCAGCCCGGCCCGTATAGCGCTAAAATCGGTCCTTAACCGGCCCTCAACCCGATTAAAATAGAAGGGTCAGTTCCGAGTTGGCCCTGCCCGGCCCGTTTGACACCCATAAGTCATCGTGATATCTCAGACTATCCGAATAACAAGAAAACTACTTCCTACAAAGTAATGACTTATCTTTAACTCTTATTTCATAATTAAGTACAAACGTAATTCTCTACACAATGAAGTAATAATAAAAATTTACACTGTAAATAATTAAAATATTTTATTTCAAAGAAAATTACTTAGTGTACTTAGAAAGCCAAAGTGTAGTGTGTCTTAGAAGCTAAATTTTTACTTGGAGGAAAAGAAAAAATTGTGGTGGCCTATTATTTTAAGTGGCACTTTTATGTCCAAGTGTCATGGACAACATTTGCTCCATATAGCCTATAAATAGACATTCTTTGTTTATGCAAATACATAAAATTTCTCTTTCTTCTCTTGTTCCAAATTTGCCAACTCCTAATATTTTTTATGTATAATAATTATGTTGATTCATATATTCTTTAATTAATTTGGGGAGTTTTTATTTAACTTTGGAGAAATATTTTATACTGCTAAAATAGTTTTTTAAGACAATGTCTAGCACGATTCAAGTATAATTAATATTCTTAAAATAATATCGTAGTAATATTTATTTAATATTTAATACCATTAATTTGCTAATAAGTAATTTTATTACTATTATAATTATTATATTGATTATAATATTATTATTGAGTAGCAATATTATTATACATTATTAAATTATTATACAGCTAATATTATTATTATGACAATATTATTTTACTAACAGTTTAATTATTTTGTTATTGTGTTTTATCGTTGTTCCCCAACATACACTACCTTATGAGAATCAAAATGTAGAGCAATAATGTGTTCATAGGGTAAATCTCAATCAAATAGTTTGTTTCCAAATCACCAATGGTTAATTTTCAAATCCTAATTTGTATTAATCCTGCTCCTTTTTTTCAATTAAAATGATAAAAACAAAGAAGATAAAAAAAAGTTAGTGGAAAAAAAGAAAAGAAACATGTATTAGTTATGGCTTTTTTTTCTAAATTTCAAAGCATGACATTAATGTAGAATTATTGACTAAAATTATGGAATTATTTTGCTTGTTCAAGCAAAATAATCCTTTTACATTTCCTTAGTTTTAGTCAATAATTATACATTAATTTTATGATTAGAAATTTGGAAAAAAAGTCTTAACTAATAAATGCTTCTTTTCTTTTATCCACTAAATTCTTTTTATCTTCTTTGTTTTTATCATTGGAATTGATAAAAAGGTGCAACGTTAATACTATTTAGGATTTGAAAATTTTTCATTGATGATTTAAAAACAAGCTATTTGATTAGGGTTTAGACTATGAACTCATTATTGCTCTACATTTTGATTTTCATAAGGTGGTGTAAATTTTATTTCTTCTTTGTGTAGTGAATTACTATTGTTGTTGCGAAGCAAATTAACTAAACTTTGTAATTAAGAAAAAACAACACACAACCTAATGCACAAGATTTAACTTAAACTAAACACATTTGGGCCTAAGAAATTGGAGAAAAACAGTGAAAGAATTGACATAAAAAAATGGAAAGAAATACGAAAAAATGGGTTTATAAAGATTTAATAATAATATTGTCATAAATTAAAAGGATTCTCAATTTATTTTAACACACACAAAAATTAAAATTAATGTGAATGAACAAGTTAAGCTTAAGGATGGACTGTTACGTCCTTCACGCAAATGGATTAATCTTGATTATTCCAACAAAAACAACATTTAGCGGCAATAAATATTCACTTTATCAAAGAGTGCTAAAATTTTTATCAGCATTAGTTACTTGTTATTGGATCCAATGTCGCTATAAACGCTAGAGACACTTACAAAGAAAGCTAAAATGTAATTGTTACTTGTAAATGCCTCTAAAAAATATATTTAACTATAATTAAGCTATTGTCTTTAAATAATTGCCGGTAAAGATCTTTTTGGTGTAGTGACTATACTAACTGCTGTAAGAAAAAAAGGATGGAAAAAAAAAAAAGGACCTGCTTATAGTTTGTATGAAGGGACAGTGTATATATTGCCAACTTCAAGTGACAATATCGTATCCAAACACATACGTAAGTGTACGCGATGATACAAACAATATAGGAGAACGTAGAAGTAGAAAATTTAATATGGCATGGGTTAATATAATTGTGCAATATTTCTAGTATTTGTAATTTATCAGAAAAGAAATATTATCTTTTGGGATCTTGATTCAAGTACTCACGAAGTTGCTGTTGTAGCAACAATAATTGGTGGAACTTGGAAGCTATGCTTTGACATCTAATAATGTTTTATGTGACCTTAGAAACTTAATAGCCTTAAAACCTGATTCGTAATAACCACTTTAACACATATTTCATATAAATATTCTAAGGTGGTAGAGTTGTAGTCAGTAATGATTCTTACTTTTAACGTCGTCAGCCAGTATTTTTTGATCCGTTGATTTTTTAAAATGAAATAACGTTTGATACGTTACTGTCAAGTACGTTTATACTAGTTTGATAAAGTTTAAAAATATATACTATTTTGATAAATTGATTTAAATAATATATATTTTGGTACATCTAATAATACTGTATGCGATCGAACGAGACTCTTTGAGGCGGTAAAAGACTCCATTCTTACTCAAAGGTGCACATGTAAAAAGAATGTCGTTTGATGTGAGGTATAAGTGTCACGACCCAAATAACTGGACCGTGCGGGCACCTACGTTATTCTAAGCAGCTAGGAGAACCCTTATTACCCAACTAAAAATATGCGGAAGACTTCTATTTTTAAGAAAATGTTGGATTAAATTTAATAACATAAATTAAATATTAATAAGTAAACTTTTTCAAAAACTTCTTTCACTATCCCAAGACTTGGCCAGATATGTACAAGAGCAATCTACTACAGCATAAACTGACAATAAAATAATAATACAAAGACTCTAACATCTGTCCGGATGAAAGTGCAGAAGTTAGTGCTGGATATCACCATCCATCTAGTAACTGCAAACTAACCTGCATCCAGTCTACACCCCAAGAAGGAATGTAGATGAGTAAGGTCAGTACAACCACACGTACTAGTAGGAATCATAGGCTGACCGTGTTAGTCCATATAATCATAAAATAGAATTAAGGAAAATAAATCATGACATCTTGAATGAAATATAAGTGGTTGAGTTGGTTTGAGGGGTCACTTCCAAAGCGGAGGTCGCGGTATAGATCCTCCCCTAATGCCTCCTCAATCTAGCTTGTCACACAGGGTTTATCTAGTACGGTTTACATCTCCTGTGTGGTTTACGAGTGATTGCACAATGCGCACAAAGTGCTCACCCGAAGGGCAGAAACTGTGGCAGAGGTTGTAGCAGCTTGTCAAGCCCCAAAATCCCATCGGGCCGGACTGGCACCCGAAGCCGAGAAGGCCCGGGAGAACCCGTTCAAATACCTGTACTTTCACTTACATGTCACCAAAAATTGGATAGCACTTCGTTGCATATAGAAAGGTCTAATTACCTGTATCAGCACAACACCCGCAAATATATATATATATATAATACTTGGCCGTCGGGGCCACCACATATACAGATATAACATCACTACATAAACTTCCATGACTTTACCCTTCCTTATATCTACAAAGCCTCTAGAATATACATGACATAACTAGGGTCGGGACAAACCCCTGCCCACACATGACTCATGTACAATAACAAAACATAAGGAACCGACTCGGAAAGCTCCGAAGCAAACTGGAGCTCACCAACAATAGCTGTATGACCTGGCTCCTACTTGTGCGGTGTATGAGCTGAGGTACCTGTGCCTGCAGCATGAAATGCAGGTCCCCCGTGAGGGACATCAGTACGAAATATGTACTGAGTATGTAAAGCTGTAAATAATCACATATGATATAGGAGCTTAATAGAAATCAGAAACAAGTGAATAAGTCGTAATAGGAGTGGACCACACTTACTAGAACTTGTGACAACCTGTACATTGTATTTATTCAATCACTTTACCTTCGTTCTTATCGTCTTTGTAATCATTACTGTACTGTACTGTGACCATTAGGATGCCTCCAGTACATATCAACTGGGATCGACCCATGCTAGGCTTATGCCCCTGGGATACCACCCATAAACACATGAAATAGGGATCGACCCATGCTAGGCTTATGCCCCTGGGATACCACCCGATAAGAAAGAACTCCCATCACTTAGTTCAATTAATCTTTGAGATTGTTATTTCGGTCGCCTCCACATTTTTAATACTTTGAAACAATGATACATCAATAGGAACCAAGTAATAGACCTTCTATACAATAACGATGTAATAAAGACTCATTGGTACATCAACAATGTGTTTCAGAAGCATCAATATCACAACAATGAAATAAGAGCCTTTTGGTATATCAATGAAACATTTTGACACTTTATAGAATGGAAACAACTTCGTTGGTAACGTAGAACAATACATGTTTTTGGACAACCTCGGAATCTTACTTGATGGAACATTGGTGTTTTCATGCCAAAGAACATTGTTAGAGTATGCTTTACATACCTCGTTGTAGATTCAGATACCAATTCAACACAACTTCCCGCCTTTACAAATCACTTATCTACAATGAAATGTTTGGCATCTAGTATTAGCAACCCAACACCACAATTCTCTTCCATAATTCCATACTACCAATATTTGCAAAACATTCCAAAAACCAACTTGAACAATAGGTTTATGTGTGTATATATATATAATCATCATTTCAATACCACATCATCAATACTACATCATCACCCCAAATTCCTTCACAATTTAACATAATCCAACCATGCACAAGAATAATCCAACATCATTTCCAATCATCTTTCAACAACAATCAAATAACATACTTCTTATGCTCACATGCATATATATATATACATATCCATATAAATAACACCAACATAATTTACATCCTTACCAAAAAAATGGCCCTTTTGATTTCGAAGTCCTGTTGGCACAAATAAAGGGTGCTTCTCGAAGCCCTTGAGACGGTGAACACAACTACGGAATCAATTTGGATTTTCTACGGTTGAATCACAAGATAATTGGAGTTGAAATTTGGCTAGGGTTTCTTAGTTTCAATAACTTGATGATAATTGATGGATATGAGACTAATTATATGTATATAATGACCAATTTTCGTCCATGAGGTGATGGAAAAAGACCATATTGCCCTTAAAAATTTAAGTAAATCCGAATCTGTCCATGGTGGACTGTTTTGATAGGCTAAAGTAAATCGGCCATAACTCTTTGCTCCGATATCGTATTTGGGTGAAATTGGTATCGTTAGAAAGATAATTCAAAGTTCTTTCATTTCATATAAAGTAGGCCACCCAGTTCGTCCTGTACAAGTAGTTATGATCGTTTGAAGTTGACCCTAAAAATCTGTTTTGAGAGGCTGAAGTAAAACGAGTATAACTCCTTACTCAGATGTTGGATTTGGATGAAACCAATTTCATTGGAAAGAAGACTCAAAGATCTTTCTTTTGATATGTGGTAGTTCTCCCAGTTCATTATATTGAGGGAGTTATGATCGTTCAAAGTTGACCCAAAAAACTGGCAGGCCTCAGTAGTTTTCCTGCACATTTACTGTTCACATCCCGGCCACCGTTTTAAAGTTTCGAACATGCTCGCTTATATCCGAAACTTATCCGTTTTTGGAAATCTTTATATCGTTGGAAAGCTTATTCAATAACCTTCATATGGAACCATCGACGGGAAAATTCCGGTATAAATAAAGTCGATTCCTATACACATATAATCAAACTATACACTTGAAACCATCTCAAAATAATCAATACACATACTTAAACTCATATATACCTAACTTAGGATCAATACATATACTCCAACACATATAACAATGACTAATGCACGCAATTAAGTACGGGGTGTTACACAGCTGTGGGTTTTCTTGCAATTTTCAAAAAAAAAAAAAACATTAATACTTTACCTATATAACTTACATCATCCAACTACTCTTCCAACTCCATCAATATTATATTCACTACTAACATACTCTTACCTCATTAATTCACACCATCAACCACAATCCACCGCTAATACATCACTATTCCTCATTATTCACCTTATCTTTTTCATTACTCATATTCACAGGAACAAGCTCGTAATCATAAACAACCCACACTAAACTCTCAGGTAATAACCAAATACTCTTTTATAATATTAAAGAATTTATAACTAGCCATTCTGGTAAGCTACAATTAAAACACATATAAATGAAGCAAGTCAACCAATATACAAGTAAGTACAAGTTTCACTTTTTCAAATGCATATCACACAATCAAATACCTAATGAATTAACAATACAACAATAACAAGATTAAATAGTGCTCACAAACAAGCCACATAACCATCAAGAAAATCAACCATACTGTAAACATCCACAGACTCAACACAAATATGTACACACGTGCTATGAGACTTATTTTTGCCCAAATAGTCATGACCTGCAGGGAACAATCTATATTCATGTACCATACCAGCGTGGTACCTGATCTAACATATACATATCCGTACCGACGTGGTACCCGATCCAACATATGCATATCCGTACCGGCGTGGTACCCGATCCAACATATGCATATCTATACCGGCGTGGTACCCAATCCAACATATGCATATCCGTACCAGCGTGGAACTCGATCCAACATAAACAAGTATTATCAATATCAAATTTACACAATTTCACAACATACAACAATGTACCAAGTTTACAAGTACACTTAAAGTCATAAGACAATTCCATCAAGTAAATTTTCAACAATTATTTATACACGCATCAACAATTTCAAACATGTCCGAATACCAATCAACAAGTATTCACAGCATTACTTTAAGGAGTTATAATTATCAAACAAGCCACTCATAGGCACAATTCAATAAATCAATATTATCACCAATTTAGTCTCTCATGGGCATCCAATAGATATGGTATTTTTATCAATATCAAAACAAGAATATCATAAAATGAATCATAATTTAATTCTTACGCATACAAATCACTATCGGAGCCTTAATTATTCATTAATTATTAAAAATATCATAATCTTCTTAAATACCGCAACTTGGGTTCTAACATCACCACCTATAACTTTCACATTCACGCGTATCATTATCCTCTACTGCTTTCCATATAAGACAATCATCACACTAATTCAAGTCATTTATCCCTTAGATATTACTATGCTCATTAATATTCGATCTTAGCATAATTCTCCTCATCATATTATTGCAAAATATATACAACCTAATACCATTACAACTCAACTAGGTTTATCACTAAAACAATTAAAAAGAATATCATGTTCATATACCACATTTACTCAATCTCCTTCCGGGCACATAACACATAATATCATAAATATCACATAATCAATCAATAATATAATTTTGGGGATTAAAGTTAAGGACTCATGTCTTTATCCACCTCAAATCCATGCCTACAGGCCAAGACATGCTTTCTCCCATCAATTCTAAATTATGAAAATATAAAATAACATAATCTTCTACTCATTAAACCTGGCCAACCTGGACGCCAAGCTTTTGGAAGAAACAAGCTGCAACAAAGATGACCTTTCCTTTCCTTCCTGCCTTGGAATAATCAACCATCTAAAAACCAAGCAATAATAAAAGTAATTAAACAATTACTCATCAAACAAATATCTTGGGGATTCAAACTCACTAGTTCTATTCTTAATTCATGGTCTATATCATCCCCCAATGTCAGTTTCTATATCATCCCCCAATGTCAGTTAGCCATTAATTATCTCTTTCAAGCTTAACCTATCTTCATTAATGAAGTTTTTATGCTAAAGATCTCATCTTTACGGAATTCAAGATTCCTAACCATCAAAATTAATAATCTAGTTTATGAAATTAATGTTAGGAATCTTTAATTTATAGTTTAGGATCAGCTCTAGGTCATATTAAAACCACCCATGAGTTTTTTCTCAAAAAAATCCACCATTAAAGGTCTTTCTAAGGATTGTAAGATGTTAAAGGATTAAAAGACGAAGAAAATAATGAAAACACTTACCTCAACCAATGAATTTCACCTTAAGATTTGGGAAATCACCTCTTAGGATTGGGGAATGAAATTTGGGGTTTTTAGACCTCAAAAATGGCTGAAGTTGATTTAAATACAACTAGAATTTTCGCTACAGCGAAATTCTGTTTCAGCCTAAACAGTGCTCAATAAAATAGTCATAACTTTTTACTCTGAATTTGGATTGAGGAGAGGTTTATTGTGTTGGAAAGAGGTCTCATGGATCTTTGATTTGATAGGTAATGGAACACTAACTCCTTATATTCTATGAGATATGATCGTTTGAAGTTGACCCTAATAAAAATCATATTGAAATTGTATTGGAAAAAAAGGTTTTATACTTAACTTTGTGCTAGGGATATTGTACGACCTTAATTCATACCTAAAGAACTTTCAAACTAAAGTATTTATATTAGCACTCATTAATAATTAAATTCATCGAGATTGAGTCTATCTAGACACATCTGTAGGCTAAAATCTTCGTCGAAAGTTTGATATGATGTAATAAATAAAATATTGGCTATTTTGGACCCAAGTTAATGTTGAGGAATGAAAATTAAGAATTTTCATGAATTTATTACGAATAATTTAGTAACAACGAAATGGGTCGTTATAATAAGGGATAAATAATTGCAGAATAAAATAAGAAATTATTTATTCCATGTTTGGTTGAAGATTTTAGTTAATACCGGGATTACTTATCCCACCATTTACACCATTGTGATGGGATAAGTTACCCCATACACATGGTGGGATAACTAATCCTGAGATAACTAATCCCGGGATAACTCTTTCCCAACCAAACGATAATCTAGCAAAGCATCTTATATTTAATACCATATCAAAATGCTTAGTACTCTCTACACAAAGAAGTAACAGCCTAAAACTTATGGGACATTCACTACAAAAAAAATGGGTTTAATTGCGAGGGTTTATTTGTGGGAATTATTTTAACACCCATAAAATTATATGAATTGCATACGGGGTAAAAAATATGCTACCAAAATTATAAATTTGTGGGAGTTTTTAACCCCCGATATCTATCGAATATATTTGCAGGGATTAAAACCCCCCTCTATCCATAAAAAAAAATGCGCCTAAACTTGGCTCCTTTTTACTTAAAAAATATTTAATATTTTTCCCCCCAAAATATGCCACGCTATTTTTTCCCAAAACCACTACTAAAAAAAGACCAAAAAGAGACAAACTGTGTTGTTTTTAAAAAGCGATGAGAAAAGCGACATCGTCTGTTGCTTTTTTAGTTTAATTTTAATTTTTATTTAAATCGACGGCCAACGTCTTAATATCCTTCGCTTTTTTTGCGGATTATTGTGCCAACTAATTAACAAATAAGTTATTATTTTTTAATAAATGCGACGGATAGAGTCATTATTTATTTAAAAATAATAATAATTAATTTTTAAAACGGACGTTATCTGTCGATTTTTATTTTAATTTTAATTTTTATTAAAATCGACGAACAACGTCCCTATAATTTTTTATTTTTAAAATATTAATTATAGAAAAGTAATGCTATCCGTCGCAATTTTTAGTTATTTTTATTTTTACTGTATTTTTACAAAAAGCGACTGACAATGTCACTTTTGTTAAAAATAAATAAAAATTAACTTTATGATAAAAAGAGACGTCGTTTGTCGGTTTTTAAATTAAAATTTTATTTTTATTAAAATCGACGGACAATGTCGCTATAATATTTTATTTTAAAAATATTAATTATAGAAAAGCAACGCTATCCGTCACAATTTGTAATTATTTTTTTATTTTTCGTATTTTTTATAAAAAGCGACGGACAGTGTCTTTTTTATTAAAAATAAATAAAAATTACCTTTATAAAAACGACATTGTTCGATGATATTTGATATTGTTAATTTAATATTAAATAAATAATTTTTATATTTAAAAAAAATTAAATGTACTCAATTATATATTGAATACATTGATATCATATGATCGATTGATCAAGGTAATAATATATTGTTGAAGTTGTAATATAAGTTAAATTAAATGATAATTCATCAGAGTATAAATGAAAGACGTTGTATTACGGGTAATATACCTGTGTATGTGATGTATATAGTACATATTTCAAAGTTGATAGTCAATCAAATATATATTTTATCTTATAAGAGGGAATGGGGTGGGAGAAGCAGGCACCTCTCCATCAACGTGCCTGCTTCTCCTGCCTGCTTCATCAGCTGCTTCGTCCGTAATTTTATTATCTCATCTCAAATTAATTATTAAAAAATTATTGTAAAGTCATCGAAGTATTAAAAAATTAATAATATTTAACGTTAAATTTACATGACGTTTTATATGAGACCCATTTAATATTTTTCCGCAAGTATTTTTATATATTAATTTTGTTATATCACTTCTAATTAGACAAGTCTGCTTCGCTGTGTAGTCGTGATTTTACTATGTCACTTTGAACTAATTATTATGATCATTTAATCATTGTGTCAATTAATAATATTGATAAAAAGGTAAAATAGATAAAAAATGATAAGTTAATCAAAAAAATTTCAGAGGTATTTTTTTACAGTAATTTGCTATATCACTTCTAATTAGTTGTTGTGAATCATTAAGACACCTAACTTTATTATATCACCCATAATTAATTATTATTTTCATCTAAGCATCATGAAACTTAAATTGAAATACAAGAAAAAATATTATACATCACAGTAATGTAAAACTTAAATTATTTAAAATATATAATTGACTATCAATGGCACAAAAACTTGGACAACGAGATCGATATATATTATTTGAAAATTACATGAATAGTATTATAAATTACAATAGTTAACAACTTAAAATATCTATTAAAAAATTGTTATATATTTTTAAAAATATTATAAATCACAGTAATTAAAATAAATTTTAAAAAAATATTTGTTGGGCCCGTACGTTGCACGGGCTATTGGTGACTAGAGTGTGTGTGTGTATATATATATACGTACCCAAATATTTTGAATAATACGTTAACATCATATGATCGAGGTATTAATACACTATTGAAGTTATAATAATGAAGCTAATTAACCAATAATTCATCAGATTAATATGTTGTGTGTGTGTGTGTGTATATATATATACATAAAATCCCGTATTGAAAATTAATTAATTGAAAATTATTTGTAGTATACGAAATGCATTGACATTATTATGCGATTGACATCATTAATTTTATTTACATAATTTATTTATAATTAATTTAAAAATAATAATTTTATTTATTTTTTAATATTAATTTTATATAGTTACTATATTTATTAAATATCAACCTAATTCAATTCAATTTTTCTAATTTATTTTAATTCTAGCCATTTTATACTCAATTTGTGTCATTTGAGTTTAATTTGACTCAATCGAAATTCCCAATTCAATCCTTTTTAAACCCAATTTCTAATCTCAATTTGACCCATCTCCTCAATTCTAATCACAAACGTTCATCATATTTGATCAGCAATCAATATTAAATTAATTTTCAGTATTTTTTTCTTGAAATTGGACAACTTCAGACTATTTTTCTTGAACCCGGGGTCTATTGGAAACAACCTATTTTCTATGTGACATACGTAATTTATTTGTAAGAATAATAATTTTTATAATATTTTTAATTTATTATTACTATTAATTTATTATTATATTTAAAGTAGCCTTGATATATTTGTAAGATAATTTTTACTATTTTCTCATACTATCCTTAGTATTAAGTACATGAAGTAACAGTTTATACATATAAAACTCTGAAGTGAACTCTTAACACTGAACAACAACAATTGTACAGATTATGCTCATTTTGACTGTTGACACCCAATTTTGACCTCCCGATGCTTCTCTTAGGCTGCTATTTTATTAAAAATTATTAATTTATAACATTAATATTATTTTATATTATTTTGATATCAAATAAATAACGACGTATCACATTAATGATTTTAATCTATTTAATTTTTTTCAATCTATAAAATTTCTAACCGAATTTTGTCAATTTATAATAATTTTAGCCTAATTTTATCCAATCTAATACAATTCTAGTTCAGACTATGTTTAATTGGACTCAATTTCAATTTTCATTCAAATTTAGATCAAATTTTTAATTTTTATATCTCAGCCGTTGATCAATTGATCTAACGGCTGGATCAAACCCTATCCCTCTTTCCATTTAAACCAAAAAAGAAAATCCTAATCCCTCACTTTTGGCCAAAGAATCAGCCGCTCTTCACTACACTCTCTCTACAACTCTATAGTTCTCTCTTCCCCCATAAGCTGATCGCCGGCACCGACGAGACCACCATCGGGAATAGCTCATCGGAAAACTCCTCCACCCACTGCCGTCGTTGCCATTTCCTTTCCAGCCGAACCAGCGAAGGAAGACACATAATGAAGAGAATTCCACGCGTTAAATTTCCTCAACGACACCCGAAACCTTCTTCTGGTATTCTCCCTTTTTGCGTATTCCTAATTTTCTTCTTTATCTATGTGTTTCCTGATTTGTTTGATATTCTTTTTTTGTTTGTTTGTAATTATGAGATTTGTGTTAGAAAATTCATAATTTGTTGTAAAGATAAAGTCTTGGAATGAAAAAGGTCCAAATTGAGCTAAATGGATAAAGTCACATGGTATCTTATTGACAATAAGTGATAAGTTTGCTCGGACACCACGGTTATAAAAAAAAATCCATATAGTTGATGCTAGCTAGATAGGTTCTGCTTTACTGTTAAGGATCTTTTGTTGTGGAATTATAGTTCTGGACTAATCCAGGTGGGATAAAATAGTTCCATGTTGAATGGGATAAGACGGAATATAATAAGTTTGTGATTAGATTTATGTTGTGTTTTATTGATAGAATAGGATAAATTGGTTTAGTGTTGTCACTTGAAATGTGAATTCATGACTTAAAAATGGTTAAGTTTAGTCACTTGAAATGTGAATTAGAGAATCGAAAATGGTTAAGTGTAGTATTTTGAAATGTGTACTTGTGACTTCAAAATGATCAAGTGTAGTCACGAGAAGTGGATTAGTGACTTGAAAATGATTTAGTGTAGTGACTTCAAAAGTGAACTTGTGTTTTGAAATTAGTAAAGTGTAATCACTTGAAAATGTGAATTCATGACTTGAAATTGGTTTAGTGTTGAAATGTGAATTCATGACTTGAAAATGATTAAGTTTAGACACTTAAAATATAAATTAGAGAGTTGAAACTGATTGAGTGTAGTGTTTTAAAATGTGTACTAGTGACTTTAAAATGATCAAGTGTAGTCACTTGAGAAGTGGATTAGCGACTTGAAAATGATTTAGTGTAGTTACTTGAAAGGTGAACTTGTGTTTTGAAATTAGTAAAGTGTAATCACTTGAAAATGTGAATTTATGACTTGAAATTGATTTAGTGTTGACACTTGAAATGTGAATTCATGACTTGAAAATAATTAAGTCACTTGAAATGTGAATTAGAGAGTTGAAAATGGTCGAGTGTAGTGTTTTGAAATGTGTACTGGTGACTTCAAAATGATCAAGTGTAGTTACTTGAGAAGTGTAGTCACTTGAAAATGATTAAGTGTAGGTGCTTGAAATTGCAAACTTGTGACTTGAAAACGGTTAAGTGTAGTTACTTGAAAATAGTTAAGTGTAGTTACTTGAAATGTGAATTAGTTACTTGAAAGTGATTAAGTATAGTGACTTGAAATGAATGATTAAGTGTAGTGACTTGAATGATTAAGTATAGTTATTTGAAATGTGAAGTAGTTACTTGAAAATGGTTAGGTATAGTAACTTGAAATATGAATTAATTATTTGAAAATGGTTAAGTGTAGTGACTTGCAATGTGAATTAGTTACGTGAAAATGGTTAAGTGTAGTGACTTGAAACGTCTACTAGTTATTTAAAAATATTTAAGTGTAATGACTTGAAATGTGTACTAGTGACTTAAAAATGGTTAAGTGTAGTTACTTCAAAATGGTTAAGTATAGTGACTTGAAATGTCAATTAGCTATTTGAAAATGGTTTGAGTGTAGTGACTTGAAATGTATACTAGTGAATAAGTTATTTGAAAATTATTAAGTGTAGTGACTTGAAAATGATTAAGTGTAGTTACTTGAAATTGCGAACTTGTGACTTGAAAACGGTTAAGTGTAGTTATTTGAAATTGTGAACTTAGGACTTAAAAATGGTTAAAGTGTAGTCACTTGAAATGTGTACTAATAACTTTAAAATAATAAGGTATAATCACTTGAAATGTGAATACTTAATTGAAAATAGTTAAGTGTAGTGATTTGAAATGTGTACCAATGACTTGAAAATGTTTTAAGGGTAGTGATTTGAAATACGTACTTGCTGCCTCGATCTTGGCAGATGTATTTAGCACTCGAAGTGATATTTGTGATAGTCTCGCAACGGATGAAGTGATAAATTCTTGCATGAAACTTTTGGGTAGCAATTCTCCAGATGTTGCATGTATGTTGAATGGTACTCAAGATCCTAGTTTGATCAACTGATTGAGTAGTTTAAAACTGTAGCATGGAGTAGTTGTTGATTGATCTATTTATATTTATCATGATGTTTTTAGTTTTACGCAGATATAAATGTAATAAGGACTGAAAGTTTATTTGATTATTTTTTATACTTTGCATTTTTATGTAGCCAAGTGATGCGGCAGTGGACCCATTTCGTCCATGGATGCAAGGAGACCACGGGATGATAGTGATCGTAATGACAATCGTTGATTTCGTTGCAAATTGTCTTGGATATTCAATTATAATGATGTAATTGTATGGTTGGAGCGAATTTTCAAATATTGAAGGTTTTGTGTTTACAGTTGATTTTGGAATTTGAAGATACTAGTTAATGTTGAAAATTTTAAGTTTGAAGATGCTAATGTTGAAAATTTAATTTTGAAGTTTAATGTTCAATGTATTTTTGAGATGTTTGTGAAGGACAATGTTTAATTAGTCATGTCTTATTGATATATGAATTAAATAAATATTGGATTTTAGGTTATGCGTAAAGAAACAATTATAAAAAAAAACTCTCTTAGCGGAGGTTAGTGTGCATGCTAAACTACGCCGTCGGTTATGGGGAGAGCACAAGGACGACCACGCAAACAGACGGTGACGGCAACACGAGAAGAGAAACATACTCCACCGGTAATGGGAAGTAGACAGAGCAAAGGTAAAGAGACGATATCTCCAAAAGCAGGGGTTTCTAGCAGAGGTACTATCCCATTGAATTTGGTGTTTCTGGGTCAATAGTAAGGGCTACAGAGATCACCATCCCAACTAAGGATCAAATAATCACACCTACTCTACAACAAATAGAAATTGAGACCGAAGATCAGAGGGAGTTAAATGTGCCACAGCCGCAAGAATCGAAACAATAGGCGATGCTATTTGCGGGAACTAGATGGCAGGGAGAGGTGTGGAGTTGGATTATGTTGCTCCAATAATGCAGGATGCTGCAAAAATGGTTCAATTGATGTGGAACAGGAGACTGAGAAGTGGAGAAAGGTTATAATCCTGTATGTAGTAGGGGATTCTCCAACTATTGGTGCATTGGAGAGATTTATAGCATCACAGTGGAATTTTGCAGCCAAGCCTAAAATATACTACCACAATGAAGGTTTCTTCGTGGTGTTATTCAAATCCATGGAGTATTGGGATGCGGTGCTAGCATCGGGAAATCATACACTCAATAATTGACCCATAATAATGATAGCATAGACTATAGACTTTTATTTCACTGCAGAAGTCTTAACTACAATTCCAATCTGGGTAAAGTTCCCAAACTTGCCATTGAATTGCTGGAGCAGGGAAGCTTTAAGTAGAATCAGTAGCGCGTTAGGAAATCCCTTATTTGCTGATGAGTGTACAATAAAAATTGAGAGGACCTCTTAGGCCTGGGTGCTTATTGAGATGAATGTTATGCAAGAGCTTCTAAAGATTACTACAGTACAAGACTCGAGTGGCAGGGTGTTTGAGCAGAGATTGGAATATGACTGGGTGCCTGTGTACTGTCCAACCTGTCTCATGGTGGGACATAAATGCAAGTCTAAAGAGACCAAGGCACCTGTAGAATAGAAAAAGCCCAAATTGGTCCCGACTTGGATGCAAAAGAATGAACCCACGACTACAAAGGTAGTACAAAATGAGGAGGACCAGATAAATGTAAATGCAGAGAATTTCCCTCTCTTGCAACAGAGTGTGAGTCCTAGTACATGAAAGGAGGCTAAGGGGAGGTCAACTGCAAAGAATAAATCTAAAGAGGTAGCCATCAGTATGAACACTACTAATGGATTCACTGCAAAGAATGAGATATACTGTATAATGAGGGAGCTCCAATACGATGGGATGAAGGACAATGCAGCACCAAGTATGGAGAAGGTACAAATCGCACTCCTACAAAGAATATATGAGGATAGTAGCATGGAATATCAGGGGAATAAATAAAGTAGCTAAGCAGAAGGAGGTTAGTTATTTCCTAAATAAGAATAAGGATAGTTTTATTGCATTGGTAGAGCATAAAGTTAAGCAACAATATGCTCCAAAAATAATTCAGTGATTGGGGAGAAAATGGCACTGGTGTGGTAACTATGAGGCTACTGATAGAGGAAGAATATGGATACCATAGGATAATGCTAAGATTGGATTTACACCATTAGTAATAAATAAATAATTTATCCATGGTAAAGTAGACATCAACCAAACTAGCTTCTTGGTAACAACTATATATGGGTTGTACACTATTACTGCAAGAAGCAGCATGCAGCCTGCTCTATCTGGACTAGCAAAGAACATTCGGTGTCCTTGGGTTTTGATAGAGAATTTTAATACCATTTTGGAAGAGGAAGATAGGATCATGGGAAGTCCTATGCAAGATAGTGAGGTAAAGGATTTTGCAAATTTCCTAAAAGACAATGGGTTAACAGAGATGAAAATAGTTGGCAGAAAATACACTTGGTCCAATGGTCATGTGTTCAGTAAAATTGATAGAGCTGTAGTCAATGCAGAATGGTTACAATTATTCCCACATATTGAGGCTGTCACCATGGATCCAGGTGTATCAGATCACACTCCTATAACATTCATAATTGATGATAATCAACCTGTACGAAAAAAGACTTTTAAGTTCTTCAATGCTTTGGCTGACCATCCTAGCTTTTCAAGTGCAGGCGTGGAAGACTCCAGCTTCAGTGAAACATATGAGTAGAATCTGAGAGAGGATGAAAAGACTTAAACAAGGTCTAAAAAACTTGAATTTACAGGAGTTTATGGGTATTAATAGTAAAATGCAATCTATTAGATCTCAATTGGAAAAAGTGCAACAAGATATGAGATCCCCAAATCGTGAATCAAAATTATTTGACACAGAGAAGATACTTAAGATAACTGGAGCACTAGAGTCATATTGAAGAAAGAATTTTGCTGCAAAAATTAAGAAAGACATGGTTGAAACTTGGTGATACTAACCACAAGTATTTTTTTGCAAGTCTAAAAGGGAGGCAGGCACATAACAACATCAAGCACCTAATGTCTAAGACAGGCACCATGTTGCATAAACCAGAGTACATACAAAAGGAAATTATTGATTTCTACTCTACACTATTAGGGACAGCAACATAGGCACTACCTACGATAGCCCCTATTGTCATGAGAAGAGGAAATGTATTAACAAGAGCACAAAAGCTTGAATTGATACAACCTGTCACCAGAGAAGAAGTTGCATATGCTATGAAGAATATTGATGGTAATAAGGCACTAGGGTGTGATGGAATGAATGCTTATTTTTTCCACAAAGCTTGGCACATTATTGGGGAGGATGTTACAGAAGCAGTACTTGATTTCTTTGCAAGTGGTAAGATGTTTCAACCTATGAACTGCACGAGTGTGACTCTAATTCTAAAAGTCAAAAATCTAGCCACTATTAAGGAGTTTAGATCAATCTCATGTTGCGCTACCCTTTACAAAATTATCTCTAAAATAATCACCTAAAGAATGACGAATATAATGGGGAGTCTAATTGATACGAGACAAACAAGGAAAACACGAAACATACTCCAAATCAGTCCACTAATCTTAAGGATCCGAGGACCTTTTTGGAGACCACTCTCGGATTCGCTACTAACAAGAAGAATACATGATTCAATGATGTATATAACACCCAAAACATCATCAATACGTGAAGAACAAGAGAATTTCAATAATAATAACTAACGGTTTCAACAGCACAAGAAACAACAACAACAGATTACACTAAACAAAGGGATAGAAAGATAGATTACATGAAGGCATAATCTTAAGAACCCAAGAGCATATTCCACTCTTGGATCCTTAACACTACACACTACAATTCACCTATCTCTTACGTGACACAAGAGGTACCTCGATCTCCCAAGCATCTAACTTTTCCAAGCTTGAATCCAACATGAGTGATTCCACACTCAAGTTGAAATCCCTATTTACAATGTTTGGCCATAGGGACCTTTCTCACAAGAGAGAAATATCTAAGTGTCTACAACTTTCAATATTCATCAAAACTAATGACTAAAACCCTACATCATTCTATTTATAGTGTGTTACAAATAATAGGTAAAATGAACAAAAGGTCTCTTTAATGAAATGTGACCAAGGCCGCCCTTGAAGTGCAAGTTTAGGGTCGGTTTTGGTGTGATCCAAGGTCTTATCCACACTTCACTTAGACGCTTTATTGGATGGGTCCAATGCATTCTCACATACGTGCATTCTCATGGTTGTACCCGTATCATCCTTCCCTTCTTGCAAAAGGATTCGACCACGAATTTGTATCTCGCAAAATCAAGAGAAGACAACAAGCACATATCCTCAAGACATGAGGGGTTAGGGTTAGCAAAATGCACACAGCATGTGCCAGGGGGGGGGGGGGGGGTACAAACTTGGAGTATATCCATGGATCCTTTGTGTTGAACATAAAAATCTTAGTACAAAAGACACAAAGGAAGTAGTCATCATCCACAAAAAGAGATAATGAAGAACTTTGTCTTCCTTCATTAGCACCCACAACCAAACATTGCTTGTCGTCTTGACCAAGCATTAAATGGGGAGTGTAGAGATTTCCACATTCCAAGAGGGTGCCGGGATCAAATGGAAAAATTAGCCAAGGACCTAAGTCGAGGCTAGCACTCCCTTCCCCTAGAATGTCACTCACACACAAAAACATTTTCATACACATGGTCTCTATGAACAAAACTAATTACAATGCTTTTACCACACAAGATGTTCAAAGAGTCATGTGTATTATCAAGATCAATTCTATAGAGATCATCACTAACTTGAGAATTTTTAAGCACACTATTCACATGCTCAAGTAGTAAACTACATTTAAGAGGAAATTGATCATTATGCACACTAAGAGTACCACCAAGAGTACTCATTTTTGAGACTACACATTCCTTGTCAATAAGAGTACTCTCATCTTCCAAAAAGAGATTTCCATCTTTAGGAGGAATGTTGTCACACCATAGTGGGTTAGCATATCAGCTATAGATTTCAAGGCAAGCTATACCATCATTTTCACCACTAGGTTCATTAGGAGTGTTTATATCATGTTCAAACAAAACATTAAACCTAAAAAGAGCGTGATCTATCTCACGGACAGATTTGGAACTAGCAAGTGCTTCACTCTTTATAAGTTCACTATCAAGTACCAAAGATGTTTCAATCTCCTCTTTACCTTGGTGTGGGTCGGGGTAGCCCACCTCTTCCTTTGGGAAGCTCTCGGCACAAGGTGTTTGGACAAAGAAAGTTGAATTTTGTGGGATAAGTTTAGGTAACAATTAGCGTAGCCTTTCCACATGCCATTTCATTTCTTCAATATCGTCATTGATGCGATCTGATACAAGAATTACAAGGAAAACACGAAACACACTTCAAAATCAGTCCACAAGATCAAAGATCCGAGGACCCTTTTGAAGACCACACTTGGATTTAACAAACAACAACAAGAACACAATGTATTGATGTGTTTATCACCTAAAAACAGCTAACAACAAACTGTGTTAACAACAACAAGATAAAGAACAACAACAATGGAACAAGAACAACAAGTCACGGATTTGAATTACAAGAACACAAACAAACGATTACAACATAAATAAAATGGATAGATAGTTAGACCTTGGTTGATATAATCTTAAGAATCCAAGAATATGGTAATCTTGGACCCTTAACACTACACACAACAGTTAACCTAACTCCTACGTTAACACAAGAGAAACTTTACCTCCTCTAAACACCAACGTCTCAAGTCAACATTGCAACACAAGTGATATCCACACTTGTTGCCCTCATTTCGATGTGGTGGCTATTCCAAGCCCTACAACCAAAGGTGTTTCATGTTTCAAGTCTTACATCAATGAACAACTAATGAGAAAAAGACCTAAAATGTTCTATTTATATTCTATTACAAGACAAGGCAAAATGACAACAATGCCCTTAAAGGGTGGGGTGAACATGGAATGCATTTGGACCCAATGAAGTGACCAAAATACCCTTAATGAAGATGACCAAATCATGACCCATTAAGTGCTGTCCAAAACCATGAGTCCTCAAGTCTTCAATGCTTCAAGCAATCTTCCACACACGGCCTTGCTTGTGCTCAAAACGGGTCTTCCTTGCATATTCTTGTGCCATCGGGGTGACCAAGTCTTGAGCCTTTAAATGATTACCTCTAATCATGTCTTCAAAAATTAAGGTGGCCATTTGACTTGTATCATCCTTCCCTTCTTGAAAAGGATTCGACCTCGAATCCAAACCTTGCAAGAACAAAGAGAAGACAAACAAGCACCACATCCTCATGACAAGAGGGTTAAAGTTAGTACAATAAACAACATCAACATGCAAAGGAGGTACACACTTGAGATATAACCACGCATCTTTTGTTATAATCACAAGGGACTTAGAAAAAAAATTACAAAAGAGATGACGAAAGGATTCACCTTCAAGGGGTGGTGTCCTAATTGAAAGTAAAGTCCACCTAACACATATAACAATATCACTCAAACAAGTAGACCGACCAACAACTATCCATCCTTCACACCCTAAGAAGTTACCGGGATCGAATGGGAGATGTAACCAAGGGCTTAGGTCTCGGCCACTCTCATTTTCCCCTAGGGTTTCATCCTCAAAATTAAACAAGCACTCTTTATCACTATTGAAAATATCATGAACTAAAAGAGGGTTGAGAAAGGTGTTCCATAAGTCAACTTCAAATAAAGGGTTCCCATGCATGCACTTACTACTAGTTTCAAAATTTCAACTAGGAATATGCCAAACATAAGGAACACATAAAGACGAAGTAGATGGCATTTCTAAGCACATATCACCTTCTCTTTCACAAAAGTTATCCTCACATACGTACAAACCATCACGGGAAGCTAAAGGACCACAATCAAAATCATCTTCACAAAGACAAATCACAACTCGGGTTTTCTAAATATTCAAGTAAATCAAGATCATCTACGCCCGGTTGATCATTTTGCTCACCCTCACTAGTTGTTGGCAATTCACATACCAATGAAGACTCACCTTATTTTTCACAAGGGTCAACTAGAATGTGAATACTCTCGTCACTTGGTAATGGGACCTTAGTCAATTTGTAAGTGCTAGCACCAGATGGACACAAATCATTCTCACGAGGAGAATCAATTTCGTCATCTAAAGGATCAACTAGTGCTTGTGTACCTAAAATAAAAGTTTGGTCCTCATGTGACCTAACAATATCAAGCGTATCACAAAATGAAGACTCATGCACTCCTACACTAGGTAAAACCGCAACTACATTCATATGAGTGTAGGGGATAACATTTTTACCTCGTAGCTCACATAAGCTACGGTCTTCATCTTGACGTGTGTCTGGGTAGCCCACTTGCTCCCTTGGAACTCCTATATGATCCAACTTTTCATTTATCACTTCCCATTGACGGGTAATGGCTTCAAGTTTAGCCAAAATAGCACTTGCAGTCGCGGGTTCCATCGTAGTTGCACCTAAAAAAAAAAAAAAGAACAAGTCTACAAAATAAAACACAAGTTAGTTCGAAACAACCTCACCACACTCACACACACTTGATCATTTCACATTTGGATTCACAAGTGTTGTAAGTCGGCTTGTAGTCCGTGATGAGTCAAGGGGTGAGTCTATTCCTTGGTCGAAATGGATTCTTTGTTTGAAGACTTAAGGAAATAATGTCCAAACTTGAACCAAGAAATTCTACGATTTAAAAATAAGAAAAACACAAAATAACGCTAACACGAACAAACGGGCACAAAAACTAACTAACAACCTAGTAGGAGATTACTAAGTCGTCAATTAGTGTTCAAACCAACAAACGAAACTAAGAAACAATAAAATAAAACTAAGAAATCTAAAAGTTGAACTCACAATGTTGCGTGAACAGTAATTTAGTGATGTGTCAGTCCACTATTGGCCTTGGTTTTGTCAAAATTTTACTCTCCAATTTCAAGTCTTGACCAATCTACAATTTGGAAATGGTGGATTTGGTTAATTGAGGGAAATTTGGTCTTGGATCTTCATTTTCAAGTTCAAAACAAGACTTGACCTTCTTGGTACTTTATCCTTCAAACAAGGTCCTTAAATCAAGGAAAGTAGGTGAAAAGTGGTTGTCAAGTCTTTTGAGTGATGTGATCAAGTCTTTCACCAACAAGTACTACAACTTGGTCTTTCACCTTTTGTGGATCTAATGTTCACTTTTTGTTTGAACAAAAGATGAGAAGGGTGAAGAACAACAAGAACACAATAACAACACCAAGAACAACAACAATATTCTCTAAGAACAAAAACAAATTCCAACACCCAACTCCAGCACAACAAGGCCTTCAACACGATCAAGGCTTAGAATGACAACAACATCAAATCAGCCACACTTTGTTCACATTAACAACATCAACAAGTTCAAGTTCAAGCTTAGATTTGGATACTTTTTAGTGTTGGTTAGAAACAAACCAATACTAGAAACACTCTAAATAACAAAATACTACAATATCTAGTCACAAAGAAACATGTATCGGCCAAGACAACAACAAGAACAACAACTTTCTTGGCCAAGAACAACAAGAACGGGCAGATTACTCCTTTTCTGGATTTATTTTTTTATTTTTTCAACTCTTTTTTATATATTTTTTTTTCAACTCTCAAGCCCAAGATTGATCTTGTTAGAACAAAATCAAAGATGGCTCTGATACCAAATTATACATGAATTACAAGAACAACACGAAACACACTTCAAAATCAGTCCACAAGATCAAAGATTCGAGGACCCTTTTGAAGATCATACTCGAATTTAACAAACAACAACAAGAACACAATGTATTGATGTGTTTATCACCTAAAAACAGCTAACAACAAACTATGTTAACAACA
This sequence comes from Capsicum annuum, assembly GCF_002878395.1. Classification (NCBI taxonomy): domain Eukaryota; kingdom Viridiplantae; phylum Streptophyta; class Magnoliopsida; order Solanales; family Solanaceae; genus Capsicum; species Capsicum annuum. The sequence goes on along the minus strand of NC_061115.1, from coordinate 6,340,404 downwards.
ACAAGATGAAGAACAATAATAATGAAACAAGAACAACAAGTCACAGATTTGAATTACAAGAACACAAACAAATGATTACAACATAAATAAAATGGATAGATAGTTAGACCTTGCTTGGTATAATCTTAAGAATCCAAGAATATGGTAATCTTGGACCCTTAACACTACACACAACGGTTAACCTAACTCCTACGTCGACACAAGAGAAACTTTACCTCCTTTAAACACCAACGTCTCAAGCCAACATTGCAACACAAGTGACATCCACACTTGTTGCCCTCATTTCGATGGGGGTGGCTATTCCAAGCTTGACAACTAAAGGTGTTTAATGTTTCAAGTCTTACATCAATGAAAAACTAACGAGAAAATGACCTAAAATGTTCTATTTATATTCTATTACAAGACAAGGCAAAATAACAACAATGCCCTTAAAAGGTTGGGTGGCCATGGAGTGCATTTGGACCCAATGAAGTGACCAAAATACCCTTAATCAAGATAACCAAATCATGACCCATTAAGTGCTGTCCAAAACCGTGAGTCCTCAAGTCTTCGATGCTCCAAGTAATCTTCTACACACAACCTTGCTTGTGCTCAAAATGGGTCTTCCTTGTATATTCTTGTGCCATCGGGGTGACCAAGTCTTGAACCTTTAAATGATGACCTCCAATTATGTCTTCAAAAATTAAGGTGGCCATTTGACTTGTATCACGATCAAATGTGACATCAAGATTAGTGGCAGCAATGGTACCTAAAGCAAAGTACAATAACAAACAACAAAACAAACTTGTTAGTTCAAAATGCCTCACCACACTCTCACTCTTGGTTTTACCTCACACTTGGTTTTAGAAATGTTGAAAACCGGCTTGTACTTCGTGAGTGATTGAGGGTCGAGTCTACTCTTGTCCGAAATGAATTTTCATTTGAGTTGACTCAAATAAAATTTATTTACGGACTTGAACCAACAAGATACAACGAATTCACAAAAGTGAAAAGCACACAACAAACATTTAACACGAATGAACGAACACAAAGACTAACTAAAATCTAGTAGATGAGTACTAGTTTGCCAATTAGTATTGAAACCAACGAAATTGGAACTAAGGAACAATAAAAGGAAACTAAGAAATCTAAAATTTGAGCTTAAATATGTTGCGTGAACAATAGTAATGATGATGTGGCAGCATGTAATTGGTTGCGGTTTCTAACAATTTTTTTTTGTTGTTGTTGTCCAATTTCAAGTCTTGGTCAATTTACAATTTAGGAATTGGTGGAATTTATTTTAAGAAGGGAAATTCAAACAAGTCTTGAAGCATTTTCAAAGTCAAGTTTTCAAGACTTTGACTTTCTTGTACTTCTCCTTATAACATAGAGCCTTATTTTATGGAAAGTTGTTGAAAAGTGGTTGATATATGATTGACTATTTGATGAGTGATAGGAAGTCTTTCAAGACTAACAAAGCTTCACCCCTTTTTCCTTCACCTTTATAGATCTAATGTTCACTTTATATTAACAAGATATGAAGGTTGTGAAGAACTTTAAGAACAACATCAACAATCACCAAGAACAACCAACAATAATCTCCAAAATGTCACACCCCTTTTTCGCTCGGAGGGCGTTGAGTCGAAGGGTTTTTTCAATTAAAGTGACGATTTTGAATAGGGATGAATTTATTTACAGAGTCTCCACTTGGAATTGAGTTATGGTGTTCCAAGTCACCTTTTTGAATCCCTAATCAAAAGGAAATGACTCTTTATTGGTCCGCGAAAATAGAAGACTGGGTAAGAAATTCTGTTGACCGAGGGGAAGGTATGAGGCATCCCTCGAATCCCGTGGTTCTATCACGATCGCTTTTATTGACTTATCCTAACATAAATTATTTTGACAGATTATGTTAGTAGGCCCTAAAATCGCTCATTTTACTATACTAAAAAACTTGTCTATTATCTTATATTAAATAAATCGGTGAGAGTTAATTAATTTTTAGAAAAATATTTATCAAAGTGCATTATTACATCTTTGAATTTTAAATGTCTCAGAAAGATGCGTATGCCGCATTCTTAATTAAGACGAAAATTTTAAACGTGCCTAAAATTTGTCTAGTGTTAAAGACATTAGTTCCGTTTCTTGAAAATTCGAAACAATTTATATTATTCTTTTTCGCTTTTTATCTTACAAAAAGTTTTCTTTTATACAATTACTAGATGGCTATATAGTGTAAAAGTAGAAGGTATTTCGTGAAAAAAGTAAAAATTGTGAAAAATGTGAAGGCCTAGGGCAAGTTCCAATTTAATCATCTCATACTAATTAATTACTGACAAGTTGAATAATTTAAATAATACCATAAAGGCAAGTTAGATTATACTCTTAAGAATAATAAATAACTTACTGAATCAATATATCGATGCAATCGGTCCCACTATATATCTATTTAGTAATTAACATAACTTGCTTGCTTGACGTAGAAAGTTAGTAAAACTAATATTACTGTATCATAACTAAAATATCAAATGTTTATTATTTTATATATACTCGTTGCTCTATAATATATTGGTGATAAATGTATGGAAAATATTTTTCTAAACAAATTAAATAATGATATTTATTGGGCCACGAAGAATTAATAATATATAAAAGCCAAAATTTAACGACTCTTGGAAACACATGAATTGTCATATTTTGCTATATATCAATTATATTCTACTATGAAAGAATATAATATAGATCCTATCTACTATGGCATTGCACAGTTCATACTAATTTATCACTTTTGATCTGTATTTAGATAAAAGATATCTCATTCTTGATCACAAATAAATAAATATATATATATATATATATATGAACAAATAAAGCTAGCAACTTTTCCTGACTACGTTTCATGCAGTTAATCATCGGATTATTCAACAAAATAATTCCTAGAGTTTGAAACTTATAAAAGATTTAATACATGGTCTTTAACTTCTTTAATTTTAATAAATAACTAAACATAGAAATCTATATTAACGAAATATATTTAACCAAAAATCTGTATACAATTAGTCAAATACAAATATCATATCATTAATACTGTACAAAGATAATCATAAACAAATAGCATACGATAATAAGAAAGGTTCTAAACATTAAGTAACGCATGACACTATTTAAATATCTGCACTTATGCTTTGATTCACAATAGAATTTATACAGTAAATAGTATAGGATTACGATCGATATCACCAAAAACTGAAACGAAACCTGAACTCAATCCACTACTTTTTTTTTTCTTCCTTCTTTCTTGTCTTCACTACTGATTTTTTGTTTTCTCCTTGTTTTTGTTTTCTTGTTTTTCAAATATTTCCTCCACTTTTTAAAAATATGTTCCTCTCCCTTTTGTTTTTTTGTCCATGAGTGTTCTCTTCTTTTTTTTTCGTGTGTGTGTGACAATATACAGGGTGTAGGGGGTTGGGAAGTAGAGGGAGGTTGAGAGAAATTAGGGGGGTGGTTAGGGTAGTTTCATAGGATAAGATTTATCTTCTTTTTTTTTTAATAAATAATACAAATAAAAGAATATTATTTTTTATATTTTAAGAAAATACGATAATTTAAAATAACTATAATTAAGGTAATACTAAAACAAGTAGTCTATTTATTTAAAAATAATGAAATATATTTTTGAATTTCTTTTTTGTTTTATTTTTAAAATAAAAATAAAATAAATAAAAAATATATCAAAATATAACTTTATTTATTTATTTTAACTAAAAATTTATTAAAAATAAAATAAGAATTAAAATAATATCAAAGCGAATAAAATATTTAATTCCGATAAATAGGTTAAAACTCGGGGAGGGTCAAAAATCACGTGTCTACACAAAAATACGACAATTGTCACACGACCAACTTCCAATTTTCACAATACAATATCTTTAACACTTGGCCAAGACAACTACAATTTCAACAAAATGGTTCTTGGGCCACCAATGAACAACAATATCACGTGGCCAAGCTTAGAACAACAGCAAGATGAAGACCACAAGGCCAAAACAGTCCACCACAACAATGTTTCAACAACAATTCGGCCACGCCTTATGTTCACAAAAACAACACCAACAATGTAAGCTCAAACTTATATTTAGACTCAAGAGTGTTAGAGATGAAGAAAACTAACACTAGAAATAACAAAACAAGTAAAAATCTCGGCCAAGACACAACAATAACACAATTTCGGCCAAGAACACAAAATGGACAGATTTGCTTGTTTTTTATTTTTTTGTTTTCTAACACTTTTTTTTTTGAATTTTATATCAAGCAAGCCCAAGATTGATCTTGTAGGAACAAGATCAAGCCATACTTTGATACCAAATGATACGAGACAAACAAGGAAAACACGAAATACATTCCAAATCAGTCCTTTAATCTTAAGGATCCGAGGACCTTTTTGGAGACCACTCTCGGATTCGCTACCAACAAAAAGAATACAAGATTCAATGATGTATATAACACCCAAAACATCATCAACACGTGAAGAAGAAGAGGATTACAATAATAGTAACCAACGGTTTCAACAACACAAGAAACAACAACAAAAGATTACACTAAATAAAGGAATAGAAAGATAGACTACATGAAGGCATAATCTTAAGAACCCAAGAGCATATTCCTCTCTTGGACCCTTAACACTAAACACTACAATTCACCTTTCTCTTACGTGGAACAAGAGGGACCTCGATCTCCCAAGCATCTAACGTTTCCAAGCTTGAATCCAACACAAGTGATTCCACACTCAAGTTGAAATCCCTAGTTACAATGTTTGGCCATAGGGGCCTTTTTCACAAGAGAGAAATGTCTAAGTGTCTACAACTTTTAATATTCATCAAAACTAATGACTAAAACCCTACATTATTCTATTTATAGTATGTTACAAATAATAGGTAAAATGACCAAAAGGTCCCTTTAATGAAAAGCGCGCCCTTGGAGTGCAAGTTTAGGGTCGGTTTTGGTGTGATACAAGGTCTTCTCCACACTGAATTGGACGCTTTATTAGACGGGTCCAATGCATTCTCACATACGTGCATCCTCGTGGTAGTACCCGTATCACTAATTGATCCAAGTCAAGTTGTTTTTGTGCTAAACAGAGTGATACATGACAATATATAGACACGTAATTTTGTCCATCCCAAAAAAAATATTTTAATTATTTCTATTTTTATTTTTATTTCATTTATTTTATTTTTATTCTATTTTTATTTTTATTTCTATTTGCATCCTCTTCACCATGTCACCTCAATACCTCACCCCTTATTTTTCATTCGCCCTACTCATTTTGCCACACGCCACACTCATCTTTCCACATGTCATACCTAATTTTACACATACCACACACATATACCCACAAGCCACCAATGATATTCATACAATTATGACACAATATAAAGAAAAAGCAAAAAATAAAATTAAAGAGGAGAATGGATACAGTGAAAAGGAGAGACCAAGAGGAGAAAACATTTTTGGGGGGGGGGGGGGCTTCTTTTTCTTTTTTTTTTCGGGAAAAAAACACAACACTGAGAGCCACCATTTTTTTCGGAAGAACACCATAGATGATCTTCCATAGAGAGACACCATCGTCCACACTCTCACTACAAGGAATTCCCACAGCATATATATACATACACACTTACAAAAACCAGGGGGGATGGATATACAGTGACGCCATTTTGTTGGTTTCTCCTTCTTTGGAGATGAGGTGACGCGATTCCCTTCCCATTTCTTCTTTTTTTTTCGAATACACCCAAAAACGCACGCACATACCAGTGACGGGGGATTAAGAGAAAACAAAGAGAGAGATAGAGAGAGAGAGAGAAACGAAGGAGATAAGCAGAAACCAGTGGATAGGAAAAATCAGTGAGTGAAGGATTAGGGAGATCGATATTGGGTTCGGGTTGGTCTTTGTTTTTGCGATATCTGTCTGAATAAATTTGGGTTGTGAACTCGCAATCTTGCTATTGGTTTGTGATTCATTTTGGATTTGGGTTGTTCGTTGTCTTTGATTTGGGTTCGTTGTGGTCTGTTTTGGGTCTTCATTTCTCGATACCAAGCGGAGTATTGTCTACTGTCTGTCGTGGGTTTTGTGTTGGAATCGGGTCGCCGTCTATCATTTAATCATTTCGATCTGGGTTTTTTTTTACTTTTGGGGTTTGAGGTTGAAATTTCATCTTTGGGGTTTGTTATTTCTGTTTGAAGTCCTCGATTCGAGAGTTGATAGTGAATTTGCTTGATGGTTTCAAATCTGTTTGGGTGGTGATTTGCGATATCGAGTTGAGCTTGTTGATTCTTGAGGTTCAGTTTGAGACTTTGGACACGGTTCTAATCGAAAGGAGCAACCACAATCGAAACATTTGAGATCCAATTCTACTCTTTCATTCTTTCTATTTCATTGTTGACGATATTTGGTACATCGGGGCATTCCCCGGCAAAATGAATACATCCTCAATTTTGTGCGTTAAAATAGAAAGAACTATTCAACAAATATTCACACATTCCACAAGTCACCATCTTCTGTTTCTACAATTTGCCTATCCAAACTTAGTATTTTCCTACACATTTAACGATCTAAAGCATGCTACTATCAATTCAACAATATCCAACAATGAATCAAAACTAATCAACGTTCTACTTATTAGATTATCAATTCCCCCAAATTTTATTCAATATTGCAATATAACAGTTCACAATTACCTTTTTTCAAAAATCCACAACCAAATAATTCCACATTAATCATCACATCACACCGAAAATAAGAGAAAATTGAGATGATATCCATCAATCGCGCGTATATAATGAAATCAAAGTGAGAATGAGATAGAATTGGACCTCAATGCCGCTTTCAATTGATTTGAATAAGAGAATAAAGAGTTGTCCCGAGAACCTCAACGAATACCGACTCGACTATCAACCAAACTCCAAACACGGAATATTCACAAAATCCAATTCGAACAGAATTCCACGGGCATGAATAGAGTAACCCAAGAATTACAATATTGAAAATGAATCGCGAAGACGAATAAACCCAAAGCCCAACCTGATTTCAGGCAAAACCGAACCAAACCACGATTCCAGTGGACGTTGCCGAAATTCGATCGCACCACCCTCCTTCACAGTCGGTTCTCCTTTGTGCTTTGCTCTTAATCTTTCGATCCCCCTCTCTGTTTCTATATCTCTCTCACTCGAATCTCACTTTCTCGATTACTCCGATCACACCCTCAACTCTCTATTTTCAGTGTGTGGCGTGTTTATACACGACGTGTGTACGTATGGTGAGCTATTTATGAGTGAGTGAACTTTTTCGGTAAGGTTTCAATTTGTAGTATGTTTTATTCGGGTTTTTTTTTCTCTATTTTTGTGGGTATTCTCTCTATGGTGTTGTCGTGCGTTGTTAAAGAAAAATGAAAAAATAGGGACCCCTTCAATCAGTGAGAGTATGCACGTATTCCATCTCCGTGTGAGTGGTGTAATGGTGTATATCTGGGTGTGTGTTCTCGGTAGAGAAGAAAAAGAAAAATGGAGTGTGTGTGTGATGTGCGTGAGGGTCAGTGTGCTCTCCCTCTGTGAGTATTTCAGTGAGGTTGTTGTTCGAATGGCCAGGTGTGTGTTGTCCCTTTTTAATGGCGTGAGGTGTCTATTTTTGTATTTTGTTTGTTCTGTGTATATATGAATTGGTCAAGAAGAAAGGAAAAAATGGAATGGCCTTTTGTATATGTTTTTCTTCACTGTGGGTCACCAATTGGATGGAATTTGTGTGTGTATATGCTATTTTCCTTTGTGGAAAAGAAATGTGAAGGAGGAGTGGTTATGTGGGTGAGGTGGGGTAGGGGTGGAGTAAGGGTAGGTTGTTAGGATGATTAAAACAAGATAAAGTTTGTTAGAGATTTGTTAAGGGCTGTTAATTTTTTTTGTATTTTTGTGGGGTGTAATCACATGGGTGAGAGTGTATGATAATGTGTGGTAAAAATAGATGAATTGGGTTTTGGGAGGGGCAAAATTAGGTGTCTAAATCATGCCCCTTTTTGGGTGCAAACACAAAGTGTTTTCAGAAAAAAAAATAGATAACGAGACCAAATTTTGACCCAACCATTATTCAAGGAACGAAACAGAAAGAAAAAAGGCAACCAAGTCTTGTCTTAGGACGTCCTTTCTACCCAAGTTATGAGGGAATCAAGTTACATGTATCTCAAAGGGTTGGAAGAAGAGAGACTATACCGAGTTGGAGAGTTGAGTGAGGTCCCATCGAGGTTTCGGTCCACGACTCTGTCATTACATCAAAAATAAAAAATTACAAGTTAAAACATAAATAAAATTACAAAAATCCTATCTATGTAGCTTCTTTTGGACTCTTGACTTGAGTTTCATCCCCCTATTCTTCAGGCCGGCTCCTGACTTGCAATTTCTTCAACGTGTTGCCTGACTTTCAATTTCTTCAACCTGATCTCCAGGTGGGCTCCTGACTTGCTATTTTTAAATTTTTTGACTTTCAATTTCTTCACCTTTTTATTTGACCTTCCATTTATTCACCCTGTGCTTTGGGCGGGCTCCAATGTTGCTTGAATTATCAAAATCAAGAAGTGCATCTCCTTACAAATGTCGCTTGAATTACCCAAATAAGGAAGTGCGTCTCCTTACAGATGTTGCTTGAATTACCAAAACAAGAAAGTGCATCTCATAACAAATGTATCTTGAATTATCAAAACAAGAAAGTGCGTCTCCTTACAAATGCCGCTTGAATTACCCAAATTAGAAAGTGCGTCTCCTTACAGATGTTGCTTGAATTACCAAAACAAGGAAGTGTGTCTCCTAACAAATGTATTTTGAATTACCTAAACAAGAAAGTGCGTCTTCTTAAAAATACCGCTTGAATTACCAAAATAAGGAAGTGTGTCTCCTTACCAATGTCGCTTGAATTACCAAAACATGGAAGTGCATCTCCTGACAAATGTCTCTTAAATTACCCAAACAAGAAAGTGCGTATCCTTACAAATGCCGCTTAAATTACCAAAATAAGAAAGTGCGTCTCCTCACAAATGTCACTTGAATTGCCCAAACAAGGAAGTGTGTCTCCTTACAAATGTTGCTTGAATTGCCCAAACAAGAAAGTGTGTCTCCTTACAAATACCGCTTGAATTACCAAATAAGAAAGTGTGTTTCCTCACAAATGTTGCTGGAATTACCCAAACAAGGAAATACGTTTCCTTACAAATGTTGCTGAAATTACCCAGACAAGAAAGTCTGTCTCCTTACAAATGTTGCTTAAATTACCAAACAAAGAAGTGTGTCTCCTTACAAATGTTGCTGGAATTACCCAAACAAGAAAGTGCGTCTCCTTACAAATGTTGCTTGAATTACCAAATAAGGAAGTGAATCTCCTTACAAATACCGCTTGAGATACCCAAATGTGAAAGTGCATCTCCTTACAAATGCTGCTTGAATTACCAAAACAAGAAAGTGTGTCTCCTTACAAATGTCACTTGAATTGCCCAACAAGGAAGTGCATCTCCTTACAAATGTCTCTTGAATTATCCAAACAAGGAAGTGTGTCTCCTAGAGATATTGGATGATGAGTTTTACCATGGTTTTGATTACCAAACCTGTGCAACAATATTATCTCCTGCATTTGTGTAGGTGAGCATTGCAACTTTTGATGTTTAGGCTTTGAAATTCTCGATTCGAAGGTAACATGTGTTCCTGTTTCATACAAAAAAAAAACTTGTTAGTTTAAAAACATGGTGGCTGGTTTGTGTCTTTAGCTTTCGCGGCAATCGCTCTTGCCCCGGTCACATTTAACCTTGCTTCCAACCATTAGCATATGCCATTGACTTGCTGCATCATTGACCCAAACTCAGATTATTAAGAGCGACTCTGAAACAAACACAATATCTCTGCTTTGCCATGCTTTTCAGATAAACCCTTTGATCTTTTGTATTTCCATAAGTTCCCAGACTTGTCTGTTGACAAAATTTTGTATGCCTTATTTCGGCTCACAATCATGTCTTTTTCATGTACTGACCCTTTTGTCTTGCTTTGTGCAATTAAAGAAGCTAGTAGGCAGTTTTGAAATCTTTTCTCACTTGTTTTGACATGGACTTGACTCCAAGACAAGATAAAAATGACAATGATTTTTATTTGGACAACTGACCAAAGAAAATAAAATAAAAATAAAAATAAGAAAGAAAAGACAATAAATGTCCCCCTTTAAAACAAAGAAATGAAAAATTCATCTAAAAATGACAATCAACTCTAATGAATATGCCATGCATTTTGGATTAAACAGCTTGATCTTTTCATCCAAACTTCCTACCAATTGTTTTTGAGTTAATGGCCTCAAAACTGAGTTGCTTCCTTAGGTCAATTGTATTTAGATCTCATTCGGCTAGTGGCGCCTTGAAGGTTTTTCGCCAACAAGCCTCTGCCTTTCTCTCAGCTCACCATTGCCTTTATGTCCGTGAGGTTTTTTCACCAATGAGACTCTCTTATTTTCATTTCTCTCAACTCACAGTCGTCTTATGGTGCCTGTGAGAGTTTTCACCAATAAGACTCTCATTTTTATTTCTCTCAACTTACCATCGCCTTACGGTGCCCGTGAGGGTTTTCACCAATAAGACTCTCTCATTTTTATTTCTCTTCCGATTCTTATTGCTGAGGTAAACAAGTAGTTCCTAAAATGTGTCATCTCATTCATTGCATGCTTAGTCTTAACATTCTCAAAGATTGATCTGAAGGTCTTTCTTTGGTTGTAGCTTGGCTTTTGAATAAGGTTAGAAGAAAAAGATGACATGAGGCCCAAACGACACTTGAAGTAGGGTGGGACTTACAACTTTTGGAATCGACTTAAACAACGAGGATTAAATCATGCCCCAGTTTCTTTTGATTGGGTGATTCTAAATTATTTATTTGGTTGGACGATCCCAAAATAGGGCAGCCTACGTATCTCACCTCCGAGAGGGGAGAATCAGGTCACGCGTAGTTGTTGACACCCAATTTTTGCTCTCCGTGCTTAAAAATAACGTATTCAGGCTTCCTGGCCGTTAAAAGACACAAAATACAACTTTCACATATTTTTTACAATTGATAACAAATTATTGATTTTCATCCTTACTTTAGGATTTTTTACTCTTTATAATTTATTAATAATTTTTCTTATTCTTATCAATTTATTATTTTACAAATATTTGCGCATGTGCACGACATGACGTTATATATATATATATATATAGTATTTTTAAATTAATTATATTTTAATATTCTTTACATTTTTCATTCAACATCTATATTTTACAGTCCGCAAATGCTCAATCGGATCAATTATTTTTGTGCAGTATAATAATTCGATGTCTTACCACATCCGACAACGATTACACAATAATGTCTTGTCATGTCTGAAAATGACCATTCAGTGTTGTCTCATCACATCTGACAACGACCAATCAATGACACTACCCTTTGGATAATTACTTTGTCCATTGGTCAAAAGGATGAAAATCCTTTGGCCAATAACTTAAGGACCTAAGGGTGTTTTATTATAAAAAGAGAGGACACTCCTTTATACATTGGATAAAAGGTGTGCTCAATTTTTTGTATAAATAGCTGGTGGGAGGACACATTTTGGACACACATTTTTGTTCATTTTTTTCCTCTCTATCAAAATACACATATATTTATTTTTTACAACTCATAAACATTTTTTCTTTGCAAACTCACACACATATTCATAAATATACAAGCATATTTTATTTATTTCATTTTTCTCTTCAAAAACTCACAAAAAATATATATAAAAACACATAAACACACACATACATAGAAAAACAACCTCCATTTTTGTTTTATTTTTTACCATCAACAACAATGACACACATATAAATATATATATATAGATGCCTACTACACAGTTTCCATTTTTAAGCTTTCGTCTTCTCCGTAGATATCAACAGTTCATCCAATCTCACGCGCCACCTCCACACAATTTTCTTCCCTGAAACAGCCGCCCGACAATACCACCCCCCACACTACAAGCTTTCCCTTTACATTTTGCCGCAAGCTAGCCGGAGGTGATGACCGATGAGCATCGAATTTCTTCCCAGATCTGCCGCCGTCAACCACTACAACAGCCGCTACCAACATCGAGAAACAGCCACGAGCCGCCCCTTTTCTCTAATATTTTTCTTACTACACAGATCTAGTCAAAGCCGTTTGGATGGATATTTGAATTAATTAGATAGTGAGTTTGTCTCTGTTAGCTTTGCTATTTTACTATCATTGTTATTGACCATTTTTGTTTGCCTTGAGTTTGCTGCTGTTGGAGTGATTTTTGAACGATTTTTGTCCTTCTCATTTATTTACACTGATGGTGAATGGATACTACACATTTAGCCAATATAAAAATTATTATTAATTTTGAGGCATCCGTAAACAAAAGACGGACTTTTTACGTATACATACGTAATAAATAAATATTTTTTGGGCGATGATGAAACTTTATAACACAAGATTTTACAATTCATATCTTGGCAAGACGATTTAGGACGGCCAATTAATTGAGCAACCACTTCGTTGCAAGACGATTTAGAACGGCCAATTAATTGAGCAACCATATCGCAGTCATGACATTATCTGAGCCCACTTTTTAATAAAAAATATATTTTTAAATATTTATACGCATACACACTTGTTCAATTTATTTTGATGCTTGTTCAATTTATTTTGATTATTTGTTACTAATATTCTTTTTTTTTAGTGTTTATACAGGTTATTTTGAAATATTCGTCGGGAGTTGCAGTCAAAGAGGCCCTTAAATTTTATATTGTATTTTATATTCTCACACTTGTATAAATAACAAAAAAAAAATAGTGAAAATTTTACTTTTTGGGTGTCGGTCGGGATATTCTTTATTTATATAATTTCATCAATTTTAGGCAAAACTTAGGCCATTAATATTTACATAAAATAATTAAGTTAATCAACTAATTCACATTCACATATTAAAAAAAGTAAGTACATGTCATGCAATTCAAAATTCAAAAACCAAAATAATGTCCAGTACGAATTATACAGTCCAAAAATAGAACAATACAAAAATAGAAATCCTATTTAGACTAATCCTAAACTATACTCCAATACTTTACCCGATGCCTCAAGCCTTCATCACGAACCTTCTTTGCGTACATGATATATCGAAATATTTCTCGGTGAATGGATACAAGTATCTCGGGGCATTCTCCGGCAAAATGAATACATCCTCAATTTTATGCGTTAAAATAGAAAGAACCATTCAACAAATATTCACACATTCCACAAGTCACCATCTTCCATTTCTACAATTTGCCTACCCAAACTTAGTATTTGCCTACACATTTAACGATCTAAAACATGATAATATCAATTTCAATAATATCCAACAATGAATCAAAACTAATCAACGTTCTACTTATTCGATTATCAATTCCCCCAAATTTTATTCAAAGTTGCAATATAACAGTTCACGATTACCATTTTTCAAAAATCCACAATCAAATAATTTCAAATTAATCATTCATATCACACCTAAAATAAGAGAAAATTGAGATGATATCCATCAATCAAGCGTATATAATGAAATCAAAATGAGAATGAGATAAAATTAGACCTCAATGACTCTTTCAATTGATTTGAATAAGAGAATAAAGAGCCGTACTGAGAACCTCAACGAATACCGACTCGACTATCAACCGAACTCCAAACACGGAATATTCACGAAATCCAATTCGAACAGAAATCCGCGGGCATGAATCGAGTAACCCGAGAATCACAATATTGAAAATGAATCGCGAAGACGGATAAATCCAAAGCCCGACCCGATTTCAGGCAGAACCGAACCAAACCACGATTTCGATGGACGTTGCCGGAATCCGATCGCACCACCCTCCTTCCCAATCGGTTCCCCTTTGTGTTTTGCTCTCAATCTTTCGATCCTTCTCTCTGTTTTGATCTCTCTCTCACTCGAATCGCACTTTCTCGATTACTCCGATCACACCCTCAACTCTCGGTTTTCAGTGTGTGGCGTGTTTATACACGGCGTGTGTGCGTATGGTGAGCTATTCGTGAGTGAGTGAGTGAACTTTTCCGGTGAGGTTTCAATTTGTAGTGTGTTTTATTTGAGTTTTCTTTTCTCTATTTTTGTGGGTATTCTCTCCATGGTGTTGTCGTGCGTTGTTAAAGAAAAATAGAAAAATGGGGACCTCTTCAATCAGTGAGAGTGTGCACGTATTCCATCTCCGTGTGAGTGGTGTAATGGTGTATATCTGGGTGTGTTTTCTCGGTGGAGAAGAAAAAAAAAAATAAAGTGTGTGTGTGTGATATGCGTGAGGGTCAGTGTGCTCTCCCTCTGTGAGTACTTCAGTGAGGTTTTTATTCGAAAGGGCAAGTGTGAGGTGTCTATTTTTGTATTTTGTTTGTTCTATGTATATATGAATTGGTCAAGAAGAAAAGAAAAAATAATGGCCTTTTGTATATGTTTTTCTTCACTGTGGGCCACCAATTGGATGGAATTTATGTGTGTATATGCTCTTTTCCTTTGTGGAAAAGAAATATGGGGAGGGGTGGTTACGTGGGTGAGGTGGTGTAGGTGTGGGGTAAGGTTAGGTTGTTAGGATGATTAAAACAAGATAAAGTTTGTTAGAGATTTGTTAAGGATTGTTAATTTTTTTTGTATTTTTGTGGGGTGTAATCACATGGGTGAGGGTATATGATAACGTGAGATAAAAATGGATGAATTGAGTTTTGGGAGGGGTAAAATTAGGTGTCTACACAATATAATATTAAGTCATGAATTAGTTAAAGGCTATGCAAGGAAAGGAGTCTCTCTCAGGTGTATGTTAAAGATTGACATTCAGAAAGCTTATGATTCTGTGGAGTGGCCTTTTGTGGAGCAGCTACTTAAAGCACTAAATCTCCCTGAATTATTTGTCCGCTGGATAATGCAATGTTTGAGTACAGTTTCTTATTCTGTGGTGCTAAATGGTATCTCGACAACTCTTTTCCATGCAAAGAGGGGCTTGAGGCAGGGGGGCCTTATATCCCCCTATCATTTTGTAATAGTAATGGAATATCTGACAAGGTTGCTGAAGGGACTTGATGCACAAGATCAATTCAAATACCATCCTAAGTGTACGAAACTCAAATTGGTACAACTTGGGTTTGTTGATGATCTATTGTTGTTTTGCAGAGGAGATGTGCAATCTATTACTAAACTTTACGAGTGCTACTTTAAGTTCTCTGAAGTGTCAGGGCTGCAATCTAATCCTAGCAAGATTTTAGCATATTTTGGAGGAGTGAAGAGTGAAGCCAAACACCAAATACTGCAGGTACTTAGATTCGGTGAAGGGTCCATGTCTTTCAAATATTTAGGGGTGCCTCTTGGTACTAAAAGGATGTCCGCCAGCCACTAGTGGAAAAAATATTGAATAGAGTCACTTCTTGGACATCTAGGTATCTATCTTATGCAGGCAGATTATAGTTGATTAAGAGTGTGTTATTTTCGATGCAAACTTATTGATCACAGATTTTTGTACTGCCGAAAGGTGTTACACAAGTTATGGAAAGCATTTGCAGGGGATTCTTTTGGATAGGAAGTGCTGAAGTTTCAAGAAAAGCTCTTGTAGCATGGGAATCTCTCTGCAACCCTAAGGTTGCTGGTGGAGTAAATCTGATTGGCCTTAAGTTGTGGAACAAAGTTGCAATCATGAAGCTACTCTGGAATATCTGTAGGAAAAAGGACAAATTCTGGGTGCAATGGGTTTATTCCTATTACATCAAGGGTGCTCCTATGGTGATGTTATGTCTAAGCAAGCTTCCTGGGTGATGCAGAAAATCTTTAAGGCTCACAAATATTGTCAAGCTGCAGGAATAACCTTGAATGATCTGAAAAGATTGCTAGGAGATTTTCAGAAAGTGACATGGAAAAAGATAATGTGTAATAACTATGGGGCTGCAAAATGGATATTTATCTTAAGATTGGCCATCATGAATAGAATGTGCACCAAAGATAGGTTGATTAAATGGAAGTTACTTGTGGATAGCACATGTGTTTTGTATAGAACAGAGGAGGAAAATGTGGAACATCTATTCTTCTAGTGTGCTTATTCTGCTAAAGTGTGGAATGCGCTACTCAGATGGTTGAGTATACCAAGGAGTGCACTGCCCTGGGCATATGAAATAGAGTGGACGGTAAAAAATGCCAATGGTCGATCAGGAAAAGCACATATATACAAGATGATGTTTGCAGCTTGTGTTTACAACATTTGGAATGAGAGAAACTGTAGAATCTATAAGAAGATTGTAACACCTCCGAAGAAGGTTGTTAGAGAAGTGATCCAGGATGTTATATGTCTTGCTATGACTAAGTCTAAGTTAGCAAATATGGTTAGAGATCTGAACTATTACCTTCAGTGTTAATAGTCTGATCGAGTAGTGAGTTACGACGGTGCCAATCTATGTCATTAGGCTGGTAAATGGATTGTAATGTTGCTTTGGTAATGAAATAAAATTGTACAGGTACCAAAAAAAAATTGAGCTAAAATTACAATTTATAATTTGTTATTAAAAATTGATGGGTCCCACTAATTTTTTTCTTTTAAAATGCGGAAGTTTTAAACCGCACAATTTTTAAAGAAAAATTTATTGTAAAAAAAATTAAATTTAGAGTAACGAATGTCGATCGCCGCAAAATAACCCTGCAAATTAATTATGAGGGTCAAAAAAGAACTTCCGCAAATTATTTGTGACGGCTCGTATTGTGGGGGTTTTGGAAATCGCCAAAATCATAATTCGCAGGGGTTTAAAACTCCCGTAAACCTTAAAATCAACCTCCACAATTTGACCCATTTTTGTAGTGATTTTCAAATACGAAAAGGATCAAATATGTCCTTAAACTTTAAAAAAAAAAAAAAAAATACACCATTTGTTACAGGTTTAGTTCACTGATACTCTCGTTGTTAAAGATTAGGAACATACATATCCTTTACACGTTAAATGATGTGCTGGAAATTTACAAGTCTTTTTTCTTTTCTTTTTTTCAATTTTAACTGTCACATAAGCAAAATAATTTTCACATCACAAAAATAAATCCACCAACTCTTCTACAATCTAAATTCAACCCATCATTTTGAACCAGCCCATGACCCGACCCAAAATCCACACCCCTTTAATACCGATGAGAGCCGGAGCTTTGACGAAACTTTCGATTCTTTCCTTCTTGTTGCATCTCCCCTGAACTTGCTCTGCCATTAACGTGCTCAGGTCTAGTTTACTCTCTCTCTACTCCTCTTTGATCCATGAATCCAAGCGCATCTCTGATTTCTCCCAACTCCTTATCAGTTTATTGATTTCATTCGGCCGTATGCATGATCCCTTCTGTTAGTTTCTGCAATTGATCTTGAATTTTGGCCCAACTAAAACTAAAACTAGGGTTGTTAGTCGAAGTGTTTAGCTGAATTTAGAATAAAAAGTAAGAAAGAAGAAAATTGTTATTGAATTTCGTGAATGATGAATAAGGATCCTTACAAGTAGTGATTTTTTAGATGCTAACAACAATCAATTCTTCCACCTCTTAAACGTATATCAGCTGATATCTTGTTTTCACAACCTGTTTAACTACTTACTCCCTCCGTTCCATTTTATTCGTTCTAAATTGGATGCAGCTATTAAGAAAATAATGATTAATAATGTAACTTTACCATTTCACCCTTTTAATTGTGTATTGTTATTGATTTCAATATTGATGAGTGACTAATATCAAAGCACTATTTATATTCTTAATGATGTACTTTTATTGTTATTAGTTCAAAAAAATTTTGCAACACTTTTCAAGAATGCTAATAACAAGGAGTAATCAATTACACTAAGGGTATAATGGAGAAAATAAAATTGTCTTATCTTGATAAGTAAAAAACGAGAAGTAAAATGGAACATCAAATTAGAAAATTTGAGACGGATAAAATGGGATGGAAGGAGTATTATACAAGTTCAAAATGGTGTGAATCTTGGATTGGGTGATGGGTTGATTCAAAATGGAGGGTCGGATTCAGATTATAGAAGAGTTGGATGAATTT